>NW_014578040.1:26753-33472 GCF_000485595.1 Priapulus caudatus | reverse complement strand
CGCTAGGGTGCCGGCCCGCGACTTTGGCTGATCGTCCGGGAGGACACCCGGCGGAACTTCTCCGGCCCGTCAGCCCGCCGGGTCGCCCGAATTCCGGCTAGGGCGCCCGCCGTTCTGATCAACGCAGGCTTCGCTGTATCTGCTTTAGTTGGTGGCAGGGTCCGAAATCTCCCCTTCCTTGTATATTGCCAACGCAACCGGACGTGCGCGACTCGGACGCGACGGAACATGCCGGTACGCCGCTTGTCGTCCCGGACCGCCCGGAGTTCGGGAAGGCGGACAGCCAGCTCTCCATCGCATCGTCGGCTCGTCCATCCCGACTGCGGGCCGCGGTAAGCCTGTCGAGCGCCGCGCCTGCGCGTCGTCGTTCCATGTCACGGGCGAACCCCGCGCGAGTCGGGACGCGACGGAACATCCGGACAGCCTTTCGTCCGGAAGCCTCGCGTTCGGTGGAAGCGGGCAGCGCCGCGGCGGTTTTAATCGTCGGCTCGTGCATTCCCGACCTGCGGGCTGCGGAAGCGTCGAGCCGCGCCGTCGTCGTTTCCCTGTACGGGCGACCGGCGGCGCGAGCTCGGACCGTCTACTTGCCGAAGGATCCCCGGATGTAGCGAGGATCGAGGATCGGATCTTTGGGATGTTTTGACGGATCAGGTAGCTTAGCTGCTTCTCTATTCTGCTGTTCTTTTCCGGTCCGAGGCGGAGGCTGAGCGGCTATTTGCTTATTCTTTTTGTTTATTATCTCTCGGTATCGATCGGGGATTTACACAGCAGCAGGCAGTGTCATGTCAGAAGCAGCAGCTAGCAGCTATTGGTGCGGGACGAGGCAGAGCGTTCCCGCGACTCGGGAGTAGTACCCGACGCCGGCATCGCTGACTACCGTGATCGTTTTTTTTTGACTACGGTCGCTCGGCGGCGCAGGTGGTGTATTTATTGTTCGGTGAGAGATTTCTCGCGTGTTCGGCGTGGCGGAGGCGCGTCTGGCGGATTACAGCGGGCTGGGCCGGGAGAGGTGGGCGTACCGCTTCTGGAGCGGACGCGCAGCTTATCGACCGTTACGGCGACGACGAACCGTTACACGGGTGACGCGACGACGGAGCGTCGGGCGAGCGTTACGACAGCGCGGGGGATCGCCGGCGGCAAGACGGCGGAGGCGGGAGCTCCGACAAGGAGAGTTCGGACGCCGACGCCGGGCGCAGCTCGCGCCAGGCCGCCCGCGGCGACGCGACGCGACGCCGACAGGGGGCGCGCCGGTCGTCGCGCGACCGCTCGCCCGGCCTGCAGGGGGCGCCGGCGAGCGAGGCGGAGGAGGAGCCGCGGACGGGCGGCTGGAAGCCGGTGCAGCAGGAGGCGGCGCGGCCGCCGACCATCGGTCAGTTCAAGCCGATGGTGATCGCGCAGCAGCCGGACTCGGCCGCGCTCACGCTCGACCCCGCGCGCATCGCCGACATCCCGGCGCCACCTGGTGGTGGCTCGATGGCGGCAGAACCAGCGGTGGCGCCAACTGGCGGCGATAGTGTGGATGTGATGAACCTGCCGATGCCGCCAGCAGAACCCAGGGAAGAGCTGGCAGCAGAACCCAGGGAAGAGCTGGCAGCAGAGGTGACAAGAGGAGCGGCGCTGGAGGAGGCAGACGAACGGGTGCACGAGCTCGTGATGCCGTGTGTGATGCCGGATGCTGCTGCTCGGAGGGAGCCTGTCGAAGCAGCAGCGCAGGTAGAGCCAGCGGTACACACGGAGACACCAGCACGCGTAGAGACACCAGCACACATGGAGACACGAGCACATACACGAGCACACATGGAGACACCAGCACATGTAGAGACACCAGTACACATGGAGACACCAGCACACACGGAGACACCAGCACACACGGAGAACCAACAGCACGTGGCTTCAGCTACCGTAGACACCACGCCGCCGGCACCCGCAGAATCGGCGGAGCCAGTGCTGCCATCTACAGAGAGCGACGAGAAGGTGCCGACAGCGATGGTGTCGGACCAGCCTAACGACGCCCCGGGCGTTGACGAGTAACCCTACTCAGACGTAACGTGCGGGAACTTTGATGTCCATCCGCCAGGAGGCGCTGGGCGATGGAAGTCGTTATGCAGGTGGCGCCGGAAGGATCGTCGTCGCCGTTGTCGGTACGCGATCGGAAGGCGCCGTCTGTTTGCTTGTTATTGCGTCTCGTTGCTAGGCGACCAGTGATTGTTGGCGCGAGCTGCGTTGTAGCAACGCTCGTGGGCCGTGTGAGTGTGAAGCCTCAAGAACAATGGTGTTTCGTAGAATCGTCAATATTCATCCTGAGGATGCGAGTGATCAGCCAGGGGGCGCCATGGGAGGTCGCGCCGACTTGTCGGTTTTTTAATCGCGCTAGTACCGCGTTGTCTGAGCCGGGCTACCCGAGATCGCGCAGTTGTCTGTGTAACCACGGCAACTGTCATCGTTAGACACGAGTAGGGTTTGTGATTCGTGAACATGCGTATGTGTGTGAGTGTGCGTGCGTGCGCGTGTGGTAGCAGTGTATGTGCGTGTGTGTGTATGTGCGCATGTGTGTGTGTGGTATTAATGTGAGTGCGCGTATGTGCGCATGTGCGCGTGTGGTAGCAATGTATGTGCGCGCGTGTGCGTGTGTGCGCGTATGTGCGCATGTGCGTGTGTGGTATCAATGTGTGTATGCGCGCATGTGCGTGTGTGTGTATGTGCGCGTATGTGCGCATGTGTGTGTGTGGTATCAATGTGTGTGCGCGTATGTGCGTGTGTCGTATCAATTTGTATGCGCGCATGTGCGTGTGTACATATATATAAATATTCTCGCGTACTACGGATTTATTTTAATACCATGGCCAGCTTCTTCATCAGTGGTGTTGCCACGGTAATGGTGCTGCCTCAGCAACCACAAGGTGTTTTATGCTTATGTAAGATAGACTTGTACGAGAGCGATTTTTTGTCGTGGAAATAAACGAATAGGAGTGTCCAAAGCTCATGTCGTCTTGTTCTGAAGGCATGTTCATTTGTCACGCCGACCGACTAACAAGTGCGAACGAAGAGCGCCACCTGGAGGAAGATTTCACCTCGTCGCCGCGCACAGATTACGTTTTGTTAAACGAGTTGTGAACTTTTGTTTTGTGAGCAATTTTTCCTGCGGAGTCGAAAGTACAAAGACGGCAGTTCGTTCATTCGTGAAGCTTCAGCGACGAAGACGGAGAGAGCGACAGACCGGGCAAGTGAATGATGATGGCCTAGAGAGGGGGGCAGAGAGAGAGAGAGAGACAGACAGATGGACGGACGGACAGACAGACGGAGAGAGAGAAACAGAAACAGAGAGGGGGAAGGGAGAGGAAAATCGTCGTGAACACAATCGCAGGAACTTGGCAGACGCTCCCGCGGACATCGTCGCCATGGAGACCTGCATCCGTGCGCCGCCAGAGGACAACAGACACTCGACCGTAAGGGTCTGCGTCCAATCGGGCCAGGCTCCAGGTAGATTGTGAACGTGTCTGTGTGTGTGTGTGCGCGCGCGCGAACTATTCCTGCAAACGGATGCACTGAACATTGACAAGAAGGATGAGGAACGTCGCGACCCTGGCCGACCCCACGTCAGGGGGGAAAATTTCTTATTTTTCACGGGAGCTCTTTTTCAAGTCTGTGGGGGGAAAATAGCTCTCGTCCAAAATTTTACGGGAGCGATTTCGGAGGTTTGAAGAGCGAATCGCTCATCGCTCCCGTGTATTTTTTTACCCTGCCCCGCGTGTGACGCGCAGCACTACCGAAGTAGTAGTCGTCATATACATGTTAGAGTGAGAGAGAAGAGTGTGTCGCCATGATGCTTTGCCCCCGTAATCACTACCGTACCGTAGTAGTAGTAGTAGTAGTTTTCTAGTGTGAACAATAGATAAGCGTTTCTAGTTGAACTGGGCAAGAGTCGCAAGCAAAGCGGTTGTTTGCGCGTTGCATGGTTGGCTAGCGTTGTAGTCCTTTTCGGGATAACTTATATATTATTAGTCGTGTCAGTAAGTCGTCTATTATCAGCAAGGGTTAATAATGACAAATTATGTCATTATTGACATGACATTGTCATTGACGTGACAAATAATGACAAATTGTTATTATTGACATGACAAATAATGACAAATTGTTATTATTGACATGACAAATAATGACAAATTGTCGTTATTGACATGACAAGTAATTACAAATTGTCATTATGACAAATAATTACAAATTGTCATTATGACAAATAATTACAAATTGTCATTATGACAAATAATTACAAATTGTCATTATTGACATGACAAATAATGACAAATTGTCATTATTAACCCCTGCTATCGGTTGAAGGGACCCGAGTTTAGCGCGTCTGCAGGACTCATTAGCTGTTAAGCGTTCTGTGTCACTTGCATGTTAGTGCAAGGTCTAGCCACGTACAATCGATCGACTACGAGCAACTTGTGTGAGAGAAAAACTCGCGGGTGGCGACGGGGGGGTTACAAAAGTGGTCGGTTAAAGTTGAGTGCGGAAAGGGTTTCCGATCGGAGCCTGCATGGACTGCCACCTGCTGGCCGTGGATCGAAGCGTGGCGTCCGCGGGTATAGCGATTTCTTGTGACCGACCGTCACTTAATTAGGTGTCAATTATGTTAATTAACAGGAACGAGCAGATTTGCTTTGATTATCACGCGCGCGGATTTGGCTCGTAATTTGGCCATAGCTGATTCGTGTTTGCGAAAGTCTAATGTACATAATATAGTATTATACCAAGACCCATGGCATCTCTAACAATACTTAACCAGCACCAGGTAAGCCAGCAGATGCTAAAGGTGAGAGGGAGAAGCATGATTGGTATCGGTGAACAAATGAAGAGTCTGGGTTGATTTGATTGATTGATTGATTATCGACTGATTTCGTGTGACGTTGCTGGCAACAGATCAATTATTGATCTGCTGATTTCTCCCAATCGTGTAGTAGTCACGATTTAGTAGGATTTGCTTTTCAGTTGCATTCTTTTATCGTAAGTTTCGCAGGAGCGGCGTTGTCGAAGCAAATGTTTTTTCTGTCTCTAGATCCTACTATAAAAAAGGTAAATAAATGAATGATGTAAACAAAAAAAGAAAAGAAAAAATGGCTGCTTTGTTTACATCCGTCACCACGGTGACAACAACACACGGGTGACAATGGACGCATTTTATTTATCGATCGTGTCGACATAGCAGGCATATTCCCTCGCATACGTATGCATGGGCGAGGGAACAACCGATGACTAGCCACTTGTTGACACTGTCGCCAGGGGGCGCCTCACAATGCGCGACGGCAGAACACGTATTCGATGGGTAAAGTGAGCTGAACATGTGTGCAGATGAGATTCAGGCGTAGTGAGTGTGGCCTGCAGTCTGCTTACACGCCAGCATTAAAGCCGCACAATGCGCATCCAAACGCTAATTTCTCCAGTACTAGACTAGCAAATACTTCGTGTCATGCATAATCACACTACCTTATGACAAAATAAACTCTAGTTGCTCCCATTTCACTGCACGTCTTATAAAAGGTATATTGAAAATACCTCCGATGTTGTTGACAGTTTCCCCAATCCCCAAGCAACCGTGCAGCGGTGCTGCGGTACAGCGGTACGGGCGCAGCAAAGATAAAAACATGTGACGTCACGTCACCACTTCGAGGCTATTTTGTTTGGCAAACAGTCGGCGTTTGCGCCAGAATGCCAGTTTTCTCACCTCTTTCTTGTGGGTTTTAAGCAAACGCGCAGTGAAATGGGAGCAACTAGAGTTTATTTTGTCATAAGGTAGTGTGATTATGCATGACACGAAGTACTTGCTAGTCTAGTACTGGAGAAATTAGCGTTTGGATGCGCATTGTAAGCCTTTAATTAATCAACGAATTAATCCACGACGAAATACGACAAGACTTCAGATTAGAGTTCTAGGGGGTCGGTAAACTTCCGTGAAGACGCCACATGGTTACACATGGCATAACATCGTCAGCAACTAACTTCATGCTGTCAGTCGCTTGCATGTGCAATGCGCGCAGCGTCACCTCAAACACGCTTCCTACGTCTAGCACGACATATTTGTAACATTGTTTACGCGGGAGATCACATGCCTACGGTGTAAAAACGAAGACCGACTACATTTGCTCGTGCACCGGGAACGACAACACCCGATGAACGATCTTGATCTTATAAACCGCCGACGATACATCGTTGAACAAACAGCGTTGTCGGGGAGATAACGCGTCACAGAGAAACACACGGGGATAAGTTAGGCTGATAGGGTCTATGTCCCCCCGGGGTACTGCCGGAACGTACCCTGATACTATATTATATGCCGGACCGTACCTCGCCTACTCCACTAACGAGTCTAGGGAGTCGCCTACGCCTACTCCCTAACCCTAACCCGAACCCTAACCCTAATCCTAACCCTAACCATATCAAATAGTGACCAGGGTACGTTCCGGCAGTACCCTGGGGGACATAGACCCTATGAGCATAAGTTAGCAACACCGGACCAAATGTCAAATCACTGCGGCGGGGGCTTGGGGGCGTAAGCCCTGTAGTAGAGGCTTTACGAGCCTGTTCATACACGCACACATTCTCACACATGCACCCACTGTCTCTCTCTCACACACACACTCGCTCTCTCCCTCACACACACACGCACGCACACACACTCTCTCTCTCTCTCTCTCTCTCTCTCTCTCTCTCTCTCTCTC
>NW_014578040.1:11536-24519 GCF_000485595.1 Priapulus caudatus | reverse complement strand
CATTGCACAAAACAAAAAAATATGCTGGAACGGTCTCCCTGGTACATAAATATTATAGCCCAGACGTTACTCCACTAACGAGTCTAAGGATATATAATGTCTTTATTGACGAGCGCGGGCGAGGACAACCCATAACCTTAAATTCCTGAAACGACATAACCATATCAATTTAGTGACGCAGGGTACGTCCGGCAGTATCCCGCCTGGGACACTAGACCCACTAATTGAGCATAAAGAAGTAGCACATCCGACAAATGTCAATCGACTGTGCGGCGGGGCCTTGGGGCGTAGCCCTGTATGTATGAGGCTTAACGCGAGCCTGTTCATACACCAGCGTGACACAGGGCCCCCTCGTTCGTCCGTGCGACTACAATTCTCACACATGCGACCCACTATGTCTCCGTCTCTCTCTCACAGCGGTCGGAGTCGCGGTGTCATTGTCGGCACGCACACTCATGCCCGCATCTCCGTCTCCCCCTCCTACGACACAGAGCGGCAACCGGCACACCAACATCATCTCAACAACGCATGTCCCCACTGGTCATCTCCTGCTCACAGCACACAGCGGGGTGCAGCACTCGCTCCCGCCCTCCCTCACCACACACGCACGCACATCTGCCACACCTCTCACACTATGCACTCACTGTCTTCTTCAAACACGACGACACACACTCTCGCTCTCCTCCCTCACACACACACGTGCCGCAACTACACACATTCTCACAACATGGCACGCACTTCCTCTCAAAAGCACACACACCACACTCTTCGCTCTCTCTCCGTCACCCACACACCACACCAGACACTCTCTCTCTCTCTCGTCTCCTCTCATCTCTCACACACACACACACACAGCTAGGCCATCCGGCTCTGCGAGGGTCGGTCACACAACACTGCTCTTCTCTCGTCGTCTCTTTCCTCTCGTCATCGTCTCTCTCTCTCTGTCTCTCTCTCGTAAATCTCTTCTCCTCTCTCGTCTCCTCTCTCTGCTCTCTCCTTCTCTCCCTCTCTCCCTCTCTCCTCTCTCGTCTCGCTCTTCAGTCTCTCACACACAACAGCGCTGCGGGCGCGAGTGTGCCCATACACAGTCCACGAAAGACTAGGACACAAAGTCGGACGAACGTCTTCACCGAGTAAAAGGCGCTGCATCTGCTGGGTGGTGTCTGGTGCCTCTCTCTCTTCCCGGATTTCGCTCCTCTCTCTCGTTCCGTCGTCTCTTCTCTCCTCTCTCCTCTGTCCTCCTCTCGGTCCCTTCGCTCTTCTCTTCCTTCGGGTCTCTCTACTCTCTCTCTCGTCTCTCTCTCTTCTCTCTCTCACACACACACACACACTCTCGCCTCTATCTCTCTCTCAACACATCAGCACACACACACCTCTCCGCTCTCCTCTCCTCTCTCTTCTCTCGCTCTCCTCTTCTCTCATCATCCATCATCACATCCTTTAGCATTATCGTGTCGTTGACAAGATTACTCCAATCAGGACAAACACGTGCCACTATAAAGTCACATACAGGCCACTTTTCGCCCCAGTGGCGGCACGGCTGTAGGGAGTGGCCTTTCGTGTCTGTTTGCCCACGCAGCACTCTACTAAGTTGGCGCCACGTCGGCGACCAGGCCGCCAGATCCAGAATTGCCATGGGAACGGCTCGGTCTCTCGCAGCTTCAGCCGCTCGACCTTCGTTGCTGTCATGGTAACTGGTGCTGGGTGTTTGTGCTATGATCTGCTCATCGGAAAAAATCGTACGTTTTTACGTATCTAAGGCCACAGTTTACAAAAATTCTTTGTTTGCCTTCACCCGACCCCATGGCCTGACAGGTTTGGGTAGGTCAGGCTAGGCTTTTTTTGAGTGCCAGCGGATCTTCTTTAAGAACAAAAAATTCCAAGTCTGGTGTCTACATGCTCGGGTGTCCTTTGTCGAGATCGCCTATTATGTTGAATGTTTGTTTTCGCTTGGTACATCTACAGTACTTGGCCTAACCGATTTATATAATTGTACAGTGATAACAATTTTGTTAAATAAGACAAGGTGCCGCATAGCGCAGCGGTCATCTAACGTCTACTGCGTGACATCTGTGTGGGTGGGGATTCTAGTAAACCCTGTAGTCGAAAAATGGACAAAATTGACTCCTCACTACTACACGCCGAACCAGTGGAATGCACGGATGGTATTCAGGAACTCTTCCAACAAGAATGTTCGTTGGGAATCCGTTCAATGAAAGTCTGCCACGTAAGGCGCGTACGTTAAGTGTCCTCAGATTAAAGATGGAGCTCCATCATACTTAGCTAACCAACAACTATTTGCAAGAGCAGAATAGGTTAAGACTCATCCATTACGCTAACGCAAGCCTTACAGGCTGCGCAATAGAGAGCTGCCACCCTGGTAACGCCATAAGGGCAAAAAACCCAGCATATACCGGACCAACTGCCGATGCACATTGGCTCAGTAGGCCACTGGCAGTGGCAACATTACATGTAAGCATAACTGACCACTCTTAACAGAATGCCATAATAAATTATAGCTATTTAAAGAGCATAAACTTCTTTAACCATTAGCTTTGAAATTTCATGTGACATTGTTAGTCCTCATACATGCCAGGGCAATGTATAGATTCTACTAAGCAAACGCCGCAGTCATAATTCTTTCTAGCAGTAAACAAATCCATGTTTAACCCGCCTCCTCTTTGAGGGTCAAAGGTATACCAAACACTTACTCTTCGCTGTCAGCAGAAGGACATTCAATGGTCCTTTTCAATAAAGCATAAAAATGCTACGTTCACGCTGAAACAAAAAGTTTTTCAGAACTCGGTCCGTCCAGACCAAAATGTCCTAGAAATGTTTCTAAAATCTGCGGCCCTGTGCCCTTTGACGCTGTGATCCTCCAATTTCGCCACAGTGATGCTTTTCCGTACATGACTGCAATACCCCGACTATCACGAGCCTAGTCGACGCCGTTTAGATTTTGTCGCTGGCAATATTCTGCAATTTCCTCGACCTATACCTAAAGTTAAGGAGTGAATGTTTCCGCCTCTTTACACCTCTTGGACCTTTGAGCCTTTGACCCCCAGCTTCGACCGCCCAACCTCGTTTTGAGCGAATGCCGCCCCCCATGTGCGAATATCGGACCGTAGTCGAGCGTTGAAGACTTGTCGGCCCAACTGTTGACCGGACGGACGACGGTACGGACGACGACGATCAAGCGATCTACAGCTGCAACTCTGACCTATGTCAAATGGCTAAACAAGAAAAATTATCAAATAACATTTTTTACGTCGGGGGGGGGGCTTGTAGCGGGTCGTCAGGGTCTGGGCAAAGCAACAATATTTTTATTATCTGCAAACCATTATAACGCAAGCTTGTGAATCCAGTTGTCGAAAATGCATGACCCACATCAAATGCTTAACAGCTATGTCGTCATAGCATCAACACGCGTGCCAAGTCAGAATGAGTTTCCCAGCATGTAAAGTGATTATGTCACGTAAATAATAAAAAATTAAAAAAAAACATTCACTTTTTCTCACCAAAATTAAGCTAATGTCTGTTGACATTTTATGGTTTAATTTGCTGTCTCATTATCACTTCCTGTTTTCATCCTATAATTTCTCGATGACATACACTCGTGACTCAATACATTAGCCTCACAAGCAGAAGTTTAAGATAGCAGCCCACCGGGATTCTATTTACGCGACTGATGTATTTAATTATTGGAATAATTCAATTCGATTTTCCGCTTTGGTCCACGTCCACATTCTTTTATTTTTATTCCAATACTTTATAGTTAATAAACAAATATTAAATCGCGATATTGACGCAGTGTGCGACTATTCCTCGAGACCCGCGATCAACCATAAGTTTTGAACAGCATGCCGGAGCCGCCCAGTTGTCCGGTGCGCACCTACCCCTCCGAGACGCATAGGCTCTTCCTCGAACACCGCTGGCCGCCACGTCGAAAGGGTGACATGCACGGTGGGCGCACGTGCGATTCGCCTCGACGTAGCTGGACTCCGGGTCCGCCACCTTAGAGTAGATCGTCAGCACGACGATGTGTCGCCGTCTGGTGCCAGTCGTAGCGGCACGCGACCGCCGTCTGCGTCGACGCACCCTGCGGGAAAGACGACGGGAGAGTGAGGAGGACGGAAGTATCCCTCACGAAGGGAAGATGACGAGAGAGTGAGAAGTGGCAGGTGATCCCTCGTACGGGTCAGTTTGCTGCCTGCAAGGGCATTTGCTGCTCTGCAAGGTCCCTTTGCTGCTACAAGGGTCAGTTGCTGCCTAACATCAAGGGTCAGTTTGCCCTAACAAGAGGTCAGTTTGGTGGCTGCAAGGGTCCAGCTTTGCCTGGGCTTACACAGTGTTAGTTACTGCCTACAAGGGTCCAGTTTGGCTGCTAGCAAGGGTCCAGTTTGCTGGCCGATGCAAAGGTCAGTTTTGCTGCCTGCAACAGGGTCCGTTTGCTGCGCCTGCAAGGGTCAGTGCTGCTTACAAGGTCAGATTTGCTGCCTACAAAGTCAGTTTGCTGCTAGCAAGGGTCAGTTTGCTGCCTGCTTCAATGGCAGCTAAGCAATTCTTGCCCAACTAAGATTCCTAATAAAGCCCACAGCAAAAGCACCAAAGATTTCCGCCTGGGTGGAGTGGCGAGTAAATTTGCTGCCTGCCTTTATCTCTTGCACCAGCTACTTGCTGCGTAAGAAAAAACAAATTGACGTCTAACCCCGAGTAGTATCGTGGGATCGGCTACACTTCAACATAGGGACCCCGGTCGCGCATCGAAGCAGCGCCACCTACCTGCTTCTTCACCCAGACGTGTGAGCCGAGGTCGCAGCCCTCCTGCTTGAGAAAGTTGTCAAAGTCGGAGGTCTTGCGCTGGCAACAGCTCCAGTACTTCATGCTGAAAGCAAAACGACATCGGTTCAAAACATCATGTAAACATTAAACTACAAAACTATCGAACATCGTGAGTGATTCATTTTCCCGCGGCCCGGCTTGTTGACAATGCCAATCGCCTTTGTCAATGCTTCCTCATTGGAATGCAAGTAAGCCAAAACCAAAGCCAAGTCAAATGCTCATTTTTTTCATCTTTTTTATCAAAATGTTAAAAAAAATTGCAAATTTGTTCAAAATGTTACCAAAACGTTCACCTACAAGACAACTACACCCAGTTAAGTAAAAGCCATTTAAACGTGTAAAAAATATAAATATATATATATCTGTATATCAGAAGTAGATAATAGGGAAGAAGTGTGACTTCAATAAACAAGGGAAATTCGTCATTTACTAGCCTTAGAATACCTACGACTTACTACGCGTAACTCAACAAACTTGAGCTCAAATCGTACACAGTACATTCGCCTAGCATTGTGCAAAATCATTTCCTCGTATACACCCGCAATCCGGAGATACAGACTAAGACGTACGACACGATTATCCATTCTGTTGCCAGCAAACCGAATGTATAGCCTGCCTAACTTGAAACAAAAAGCAGCTACTAACGACTCTTGCGCACTCTTGTGCCCTCGGCGATGCGGTGTGGCTCGCTGTGAGATTGGAGCTGGAGCTGCTGCTGATTGCGGTGGGCGTGCCTGCGTGGGGGGGCATACCAGCTGTAAATAGGTCCAAGATTACCTCGCCGAGTGTTGCGTCGATGTCCAATCTCCCAGCGAGCCACACCGCATCGCCAAGGAAGCAAGAGTGCGCAAGAGTCGTTAGTAGCTGCCTTTTGTTTCAAGTTAGGCGGGCTATGAATTCGGTTTTCTGGCAACTGAATGGATAATCGTGTCGTACGTTTTAGTCTGTATCTCCGGATTGCGGGTGTATACGAGGAAATGATTTCGCACGATGCTAGGCGAATGTACTGTGTACGATTTGAGCTCAAGTTGGTTGAGTTATGCGTAGTAAATCGTAGGTATTCTAAGGCTAGTAAATGATGAATTTCCCTTGTTTATTGAAGTCACGCTCCTTCCCTATTATCTACTTCTGATATATATATATATATACAAAATTTATTGTGAGCATAGGCAGATAAGAGGAAATTTGGGGAAAAAGTTTTGAATAAAATAACCTTAATTTCAATATAACATCGATTGATTTACTCCTCCATTTTACCCGCATGGACAATAAGTTAATAACTGCATGACCGAGTTCGGAACTGCTTCCTGATGTAGTATTGGATTCCAAATTCTGTATGACAGTTCCACACCTCCCTCTTTCCTTCCCTATCTCTAATCCAAACCTCCCTCTTTCCTTCCCTATCTCTGATCCACACCTCCCTCCTCCCCTCCCTTTCTCTGATCCACACCTCCCTCCTTCCCTCCCTTTCTCTGATCCACACCTCCCTCCTTTCCCACACCTTTCTCTGATGCCAAACCTCCGCTCTTTCCTCCCTTTTCTCATGATCCACACCATCCGGCTCCCTTTCTCTGATCCACACCTCCCACCTTCCTTCCCTTTTCTCTGATCCACCACCTCCCTCGCCTTTTCTCTGCATCCAAACCTCCTCCTTCCCTCCCATTTCTCTCGAGATCCACACCTCCGCTCCTTCCCTCCCCTTTCTCTGATCCACACCTCCATCCTTCGCCGCTCCGCTTACTGCTGATCCACCCTCCCTCCTTCCCTCCGCTTTCTCTGATCCCAAACTCTCCCTCCTTCCCTCCCTTTCTCTTGATCCAAACGCTCCCTCCTTCTCCTCCCTTTCTCTGATTGCTTACACCTCCCTCCTTACCTCCCTTTCTCGGTGATTCACACCGAGTCCCTCTTTCCTTCCTTTTCTCTGATCCAGCACCGTCCCTCCATTCCGCGTCTAGCTCTGATCGCAAACCTCCGCTCCTTCCCTCCGCTATTCTCTGATCCCACAACCTGCCTCCTTCACCTCCCTTTCTCTGATCCAAACCTCGCCTCTTCCTTCCCTATCTCTGAGTCCAAACCTCCCTCCTTCCTCCCTTTCTCTGATCCACAGCTCTCCCTCGCATCCCTCCCTTTCTCTGATCCACACCTCGCCTCCTTCCGTCCCTATCTCTGATTCACACCTCCTCCCCTCCCCCTTTCTCTGATCCCACACCTCCCTCCCTTTCTCTGATCCACACCTCCCACCTTCCCTCCCTCTCCCTTATTACATCCTACTCACCCCTCGTGAAAAATGGGCACACCTGGATGAAGACACACGTATCTTGTGCTGCTGTACATTCCGGAGTAGGTCTGAAAACATTAAGGCAGGTCAGCTACTAGGGCTGTAACGATACACAAGCCTCTCGATTCAATCCGGTTCTCGATATTAGCCTCTCGATTCGATTCCTTCGATTCGAATTCCCAAAATATGTGAAATGTCATCTTGTTTTTTATATTTTCATTATTTTGCAATAATAAATTATTAGAAATTGCCAATGATACTAATGGTGAATAGACTAGAGAGTCTAGAGAGTATATATACACTGCACAGGGAGAGTAACATTGGTGAGTAACACTCTACAGTATATAGCGTAGTGCCGCCATCTATTGGAGGGGAAAAGTTGTCTCGAAGTGGAACCGAAAATACGGGGAAAATATCGAGGATCGGATCCAGAGAGACCGGTACGAGATGGCGTTGCGCGCAAAAGATGCGTTATGTTCCCGACCGCCGAGAGCGGTTAAGCCGCGCACTTCCGCGGGACTGGGCGCACGCGACCGCGCCGTGGTTGTATGTAGCATTTCGCGCGGTGCCCGCTGATACGAATTCGCGCGCCGAAGGGGGCGGCGCGACGCGAATCCGTATAGCGGGAAGCGTAACATCGCGCAGTTTCGTCAACACCTACACCGGCTCGGCTACGGCGGGGATTTGCCGCTGCTGCTTGCTTGTTGCGCGCTGCGCGGGCAGGGGGCGAGTATTTGTTGCTGCGGCTGCTTTGCCAGCAGTATCTACAGATTAGCTACGTGTAAAAACTGGCACGGCCATGCCACCACGTGCTCGCAGTATTCGCCGGCCAGCGAAATTTTTTGGCGCAAACGGTATAACATAGCAAAGAATATAGCGCCTTGTGATTGGTTGCTTCGATTTGCTTTGCCATTGACAAGAGAACAAACGCGCATTTTAGTGCGTTCGATTTGCTTCCCCAAGTTAACCTGCGGTCTACCGGCCAGCCCCAATACGTTCGATTTGGCAGTCACGTGGTATTTTTCGTTACCCGGGTCAACCCGGGTGAGAATGAAGTGAGCGGCTCGCCGAGGTGCCACTTGGGGGGGGGGAAGTATCCCACAATCCATTGCAACCATGCACCATGCATGGCGACGATATCATTGCGGGATCAGTGTGCGGGATTCTTTCTGCAAATGTGTTATTTTCATCTCAATGTTAAGTATGAGAGGGTCTGGGGCTCTCGTAATATTGCATTACGTACGTATGTACACGCACTCATAGTGCTTCGTCGCAGGATCGACGGAAGGAGCGAAGGGCTACGACAGTACTAACTACAGCTACGACGGTACTATAGTACTAGGGCTACGACAGTACTAGAGCCTATACCGTACTCGTACTCGTTGACGCTAGTAGTAGTAATTAACTAGTACGTTAGTGAGTCCGTAGTAGTAGCCTAGTGTTTAACCCTGAGGTCAGCTGAAACGTAAACTAATCGGACCACGGCACGAACATAAACAGAAATTCGGCAGCTATAACTATAAGCCTAGAGTTACGACGGTAGACCCTCTCATAACTTAAGATTAAGATGAAAATAACAGATTTGCACAAAGAATTGCAATTATAGTAATATTATATGTTATAATAATGAGTAAAATATGTGTCTTTCATGGAAAATACATCAGAAAACTTATACTTATCTATAGCGGTCATAAACGAAAACAAACATTTTACAACACGGTGTTTGTTCTCTTTGTTGAAGGTTTTCTTCAGCAAAGCAACAGTGAAGAAACGGCATGATATTTGGGTTAATCACTGAAACTTCATGTGTTTTAAAGAAAACATACTAAAAACTACTTTAACCTCACTTACAGAAAGGTTCGGGAAAAGTTTGGTAGATAATCTGGGATTTTGGCTAACAAGTCATGGGAGGCTGACATCTTGCCAAATTCCAGCCATCAGAAGGCGCGCTAAATCCTTCGTAAATCGCTTCCGTTTGGCGGAAAAAACATTTCGCCGCCGCCACGCCAGCCGACGACGTGCCGTTGCACGGGCAGCGCGGGGTCAGGAGGTTGCTGAAAACTTGGCAGCACGCAGCCAAGCTAGGCGCCGTAACGGCGGCATGGCATTTGCAGATAGCATGTAGGCCGCACCACCCCACGTGCCAGCGCGCGTACGACACTTCCGTAAAAACTCTGTGATAGACATAACGCTATACTCCGGCACTAGCGCCCGTCATCGGCGTAGAGGCCAACGCAGCGAGCGCCGTCATCGCTGATGACAGCATTTCTTTGAGATTTCTTGTAGAGAGTCACTAGCGTCTTAGCCATGGAGGCGCGCCACCCCAAAAAAAGCTTAGGGCCGTTTGAGATGGCCTCCTGCCGTCCATCGCGAAATGTCGGTTGGATTGCGCCCGAGTTTTCGCGTAGTGCGTTTTCAGACCCCTGTCCTCACATATTCTCTCTATGGACAGATAAGAGGGGGCGGCGTATTCGCGTTGGGGCGTGGCTTCGCCGCGAGCCGTGCGCTTCGCGCAAAAACCGGGGCCGCAAGTCCGTCGAGAGAAGAGAATCGCGATCCGATTCGATTTCGGTGGATCGTTACAGCCCTAACAGTTACTGACATATACCAACGACGTGGAAAACCATAACACAAGCAACGACGTAATTGATTGAGAGAGCGAGAGACAGCTGGAGAGAGGAAGAAAGGGAGAGCAAGAGGAAGGGAGAGAAACAGATAGAGAGAGGGCAGGCAGGCAGGCATGCAGGCAGCCAGACAAGCAGACAAACAGACAGGCAGGCAGACAGATCAAAACATAGATAGATAGGATATAAATTACAAGGAAGTAGCTAAAGAATAAAAAAGAAATTAAGAATAAAGAAATAAAAAAGAATAAAAAAGAATAAAAAAGAATAAGGCAATAAGGAATAAGGAAATAATAAGGAATAAGGAATAATAATAAGGATAAATAATGAAAATAATGAAATAAAAATAAAAATAAAAATAATGAAATAAGGATGAATAATAATAAGGATAAATAATAAGGAATAAGGAAGAAAAAGAATAATAAAAAAGAATAAGGAAGAAATAAAGAAGCTAGAAACACAGTACTAATATACACAGGACCAGACTAGAATCTAGATACGGACTACGTACCGCGTGGCAGGTGTTGTTCTTGCAGCTGGTTCCCACGACAACCTTCGCAGTGTCGACGTTTTCTGGAAAAACAAGCGCCGCAAGGTCACCGCAAAGGTCACGCACCTGCACCTGCGCCCACACAACATACGGAGGCTCATCACCATGACAACACGCGCCCAGCTGCCTTTCTCCGTACGCACCTTTGTCGCCGCCGCCTTCTTTCGCGATGCTTAGTTCCTCTAGATCCCTGGAGAGGGCGCTCTTCAGCGTAGCGGCGACCGTCACCGGGAGGCGCTGCATCGGTTCGTCCTCAGGCGGGGGCTGCAGTCGCGTCAGCGGCTTCGGACACTCCGACACAATGACCTGTGGGGTCGGAGGTCACCGAAAGGTCACGGCGACGACGCTTGGTTAAGCGTTCCTCGCCGCGTTCGATTTGACCGCGTTTCGCGGAGACCCGACGCTTTTAAAGATCGCGCTTTAAAATTTTAAATCTTGAAGCTCTATTAATTTATTTTTAATCTTCTTAAAAATTCTAATTAATTTTAAATCTAATTAAAAATACCTCATCTTTGTCGCCGGCATCCGTCTGCTGCTTTCCCGGCTCCACAGGTTTGATGTTGCTATGGAAATCATTCGTGCACCCCTGCAGAGATGCGTACAGGTATACGTGTAAGGTGAGGATCTTTTAGACAAACAACTCGGAGCGATCTGAAATTATCTTTTCAGTTCATTTCTGCTTCCTTCAGAATTCATCAATTGTCATTCATGTGTTCCATAGATTTGTTGACATAGAAGTTAAGTTATCTTTTCAGTTCTTTTCAGTTCATTTCTGTTTCCTTCCGAATTCATCGATTTTCATTTCATGCCTTCCGTAAATTTTTTAACATAAAAATTTCTAACCCCGCACGTGTAATATCTAGGTTGACTTTTGACCTACCGGAATGTTGAGGAACTCTGTAAAGTCAGTGACTTTCTTGTTGCAGCATCCCCAACCCTTGTAAGCGTCGTGGAAGACGGGCAAGCCAGGGTGGTGCTTGCATGACTCTAACGGAACAAGCATAAAAGAGAATAAAGTTTATCTCAGTTAGATCCAAAATAATTATGGATTTTATTCTGTTTTCTGTTTTCAATATTACTTTGGATCTAACTAAGAAAAACTTTATTTTCATGTGAACTATAGAGATCCAATGAAATGATTCAATCAAGTATAAAAGGGCATTCACACAACTTTCAATTTGATGTTCATGAATGGTAAGTATTAACAAATATAATCATTATAATAATAAGAATAATAAGAAGAAAAAGAAGAAGAATAAGAATAAGAAGAAGAATAAGAAGAAGAAGAAGAGGAAGAGGAAGAAGAAGATGAAACAGAAGAACAAAAACAAGAACAACAACAACAACAACAACAACAACAACAACAACAACTACACCAGGGCGGGAATCTATCAAATTGAAAAGCGAAAATAGCTAACAAAGAAAACTCAAACAATACTAGCTACAGCTGCTCCCCCACATGGCTTATACTCACTCTCACTGTTTGTTGTTGGGTCAAACTTGCATCCGCATCCTTTGTTGTAACACTGAAGCCAGTTGGCTTCGTCTGAAGCTGGAGCAGACGTCATCACAGCAGCTGCACAGATCTGCAGAAATTTCCTTATTGTTATTTCATGTATTTATTTAGGTAATCATCCATATTATATATCATGGCGCTCTCGCTCATGGGCTCAATCTACTGTCTCCTGGCTATATCCTACAGGCTGAATCCTACAGGCTGTATCCTGAGTAAGCGAAGGGGCACTGCATGCAGTTTGCATATTACGCTGAAATACTACGGTTATCACAACGGCAGTTTAGACAGACTTGTAAACGGGAGCGCATAATACGACCCGTTCCTCAACGTAGACGGGGTATCCAAAACATCTAGAGCTGCATGAACTCCCTCAACGCATGATTCGCCACACGAACAAAAACTCGCGACAGTCTAAGAAATCGATTGCGGCATCGCCGGCATGTAGTAGTGCAGCCCAGTGTTTTTCTGACCGCATAACAATCAGTTTTTATATCGCAGGGGTTACCGTGGGGAGTGAGGGCACGACCAGTGACACCTGACACGCACGTAATCAAAGCTGTTAACTGAATTCGTCACTTTTCTTAACGTCGAAAAAAAAAGTCAGTTTTCTTAAAGTGGACTGTTTTTATTCAGTTAGATATCTAGAAGCAATGTGAACTGTATATACTTAAAGATTCTAGGCACTTGTAACTTTGCGGATGTGCGGCAGCATTGATCTATGCATGGGGGTACCGTGGACTGGGGAGGAGAAAAACGAAAGGAAAACCTTACCCAGAAGCTCCCCCGACATTCCTAGAGATTGAAACATTATTTGGCCAACTCTAATTAAGTTACATGTATGCTGTTTGAATGCTAATGGTTATCTTTATATACTATTTTGTTACTCACTGCACTAGTAAATAAGCGGACCACCAAATTTTTGTGCAGGTCCACCAACTTTCTGAAGTTGGTGGTCCTGCTGTCCACTAGATTTTCAGCCGAAATTCGAATCCTGACGAGAGCTCGACAATCCCGCTTGCCCGATGGCCCGGGGCAACCAAAATTCGCCCCCAGGCAAGTAGCTTGAAATTGCACTTGCCTGTTCGGGCAAGCAAGTTTTTTTTATTGAATGGCTAGACATAATGAGATTTTTCTGTTTCCACCCGTTCCTTGCATTGTTTTGCACAGACATAA
>NW_014578040.1:7357-11526 GCF_000485595.1 Priapulus caudatus | reverse complement strand
TTTATTCTTTTCAGTTCTTTTCAGTTCATTTCTGTTTCCTTCCGAATTCATCGATTTTCATTTCATGCCTTCCGTAAATTTTTTAACATAAAAATTTCTAACCCCGCACGTGTAATATCTAGGTTGACTTTTGACCTACCGGAATGTTGAGGAACTCTGTAAAGTCAGTGACTTTCTTGTTGCAGCATCCCCAACCCTTGTAAGCGTCGTGGAAGACGGGCAAGCCAGGGTGGTGCTTGCATGACTCTAACGGAACAAGCATAAAAGAGAATAAAGTTTATCTCAGTTAGATCCAAAATAATTATGGATTTTATTCTGTTTTCTGTTTTCAATATTACTTTGGATCTAACTAAGAAAAACTTTATTTTCATGTGAACTATAGAGATCCAATGAAATGATTCAATCAAGTATAAAAGAGCATTCACACAACTTTCAATTTGATGTTCATGAATGGTAAGTATTAACAAATATAATCATTATAATAATAAGAATAATAAGAAGAAAAAGAAGAAGAAGAAGAAGAAGAAGAAGAAGAAGAAGAAGAAGAAGAACATGAAACAGAAGAACAAGAACAAGAACAAAAACAACAACAACAACAACAACAACAACAACAACAACAACAACAACAACTACACCAGGGCGGGAATCTATCAAATTGGAAAGCGAAAATAGCTAACAAAGAAAACTCAAGCAATACTAGCTACAGCTGCTCCCCCACATGGCTTATACTCACTCTCACTGTTTGTTGTTGGGTCAAACTTGCATCCGCATCCTTTGTTGTAACACTGAAGCCAATTGGTTTCGTCTGAAGCCGGAGCAGACGTCATCACAGCAGCTGCACAGATCTGCAGAAATTTCCTTATTGTTATTTCATGTATTTATTTAGGTAATTATCCATATTATATATCATGGCGCTCTCGCTCATGGGCTCAATCTACTGTCTCCTGGCTATATCCTACAGGCTGAATCCTACAGGCTGTATCCTGAGTAAGCGAAGGGGCACTGCATGCAGTTTGCATATTACGCTGAAATACTACGGTTATCACAACGGCAGTTTAGACACTTGTAAACGGGAGCGCATAATACGACCCGTTCCTCAACGTACGTAGCATTGATCTATGCATGGGGGTACCGTGGACTGGGGAGGAGAAAAACGAAAGTAAAACCTTACACCGAAGCTCCCCCGACATTCCTAGAGATTGAAACATTATTTGACAAACTGTAATTAAGTTACATCATGTATGCTGTTTTAATGCCAATGGTTATCTTTATATATAATATTTTGTTACTCACTGCTAGTAAATAAGCAGACCACCAAATTTTTGTGCAGGTCCACCAACTTTCTGAAGTGGGTGGTCCTGTTGTCCACTAGATTTTCAGCCGAAATTCGAACCCTGACAAAAGCTTGACAATCCTGCTTGCCCGATGGCCCGGGGCAACCAAAATTCGCACCTGGGCAAGTAGCTTGAAATTGCACTTGCCTGTTCGAGCAAGCAAGTTTTTTTTATTGAATGGCTAGACATAATGAGATTTTTCTGTTTCCACCCGTACCTTGCATTGTTTTGCACAGACATAAGCTGCCTTGCTGCAACGAGATTTGAAGGAAAAAAACGATGCAAATGAGACAATCAGTGCATGCAGTCATACTTTATACACAACATGCATACAGCAACATGTAAACCCGGCCTCCGTGATTTTGTCACCATTATGAATGATTGTTGACCTCGTCGATTTCGCCAAAGCATAATCTTGACTTTCATTTGGGAAACACCTTTACGATAACTAGACACAATTTCTGGCTTCTGAGACATTATTAGAGTCAGTGCATCAAAATGATGACAATTTATTTTAACAAAATCATGCTATGAAAAAGTAGCTCTGGCCAAGCCTAAAATAGCTCCTGTAAAAAAAATTACAAGAGCTCTTTTTTCATACAAAATCAAAAAAAAGCTCTCGTCAAAATTTTTTAGGCTGGGGTTAGGGTTAGGGTGCTGGCTGCCGGGCATATAGCCACAGCATTTTGTATAACACAGACTGTGTATGCAGGGGTCGAAATAAGCGATGGTCCGATGGACCGGGGGCCATCAAATAATCAGGAGGACCATCAGATTTTCACAGTCAATGGTCCGACTGACCGGACCGTTATGGGTTCAACTAAATTCTACTGAAACAACTTTATTAACCAATATACTATTTAAGTGAATAAACAATTACTGTATCGTTTGATACATTCATTGTAGGTGAATAATTTCCATTTTATCACCATGTAAAATCTCTTTCTTACGCTTGCACACCGCATTACTTTTAGAGAACAATTTGAAATTTAGGAAGACTGTACCGTAGTATTTGGACGCTCGCCGAAATTAGATGCTCCTAAGTGCGCATGCGCGCATGCTCTTTTGTTTTTCTCTTGTTTTCTTTTTGTTTGAATCTTGTTTTGCAAGGCCGTAGGAAATAGTAGCCATGCTCTTTTGTTTTCTTTTTGTTTTGCCTTGTAACCTGCAAAACAAGAGGCGCCTGCGTGCATGCGCACGTAGGAGCGTTCAGTTTCGGGCGAGCGTCCAAATACTATGGTACAGGACCATCTAAAATTTAGAAGGACCATCTAAATTTCAAACTAGACGGACTTGGTATGTAGCATCTCGCGCTGCCCGCTATACGAATTCGCGCGCCGAAGGAGGGCGGGCGCGCGAACTCGTATAGCAGGAAGCGTAACATCGTGCAGTTTTCGTGAGACGTACACCGGCTTGACTACGGCGACCTTGGGTAGAGGGCATTTCCTGCTGCTGCTGCTTTGCTGCTCCAGAGCCGCAAGTCCGTGTCCAAAAATCGGGGCCGCAACACCCGCGGTCGCGTGCGCCCAGTCCCGCGGAAGTGCGCGGCTTAACCGCTCTCTGCGGTCGGGGAATAACGCATCTTTTGTGCAACGCCATCTTGTACCCGGTTTCTCTGGATGGTGCTGTGGCTGTGGACCATCACTTTTTTTCCCCTTATTTCTACTCCTGCCCTGGTATGCATTCAACATAAATATGCTGTAGACTGTGTAGGCACTGAATTGGTAGTGTAACGTGGAATGGACACTATCATCAATCTTTCACTAACTCACCAAGTTACATAGCCTTGATAACTGAGTACATATCACTAACAATACACAAAGTCACAAACAATTAAGACTAAGACTGAGGCATAATTCCAGAACGTTCCGGAAATCCCGGATTCGTCTTGTGATGTGACGGTGTGTTACTGTTATTGTGTTATTTGTGTTCATTCAATTCACAATCATCATCGTGTAAATAAATAGCATGCGAAACGTTACACATTAATATTTTAAGTGAGCGCTATAAGATGCTCGAGACTAAGAGACAGTACTCACGAAGTTAGTGATGGACTCAGACGAAGAATCACGCAATGAACTGAGAACGCACGAGAACGAATGCGGCCGATTCGATATTTATACTTGGCAACGTTGCGCCATCTTGCGGGGGCAACCGTCAACAGTTTAACATATATTTCAACCTATTTTTGAAACATCTGCACACTTATCGGAGTCTCATAGTTACTGAAATAAATTGAAAGAAGTACACCATTAACCGAAAATAAAATCGCTATCGCAGAAGAAATAGGTTATGATATTTCTGAAGCGATATCTCGCGAGTTTCCAAATCCTTGTATCATGCCGCCATATTTGTTTGGGAGGCAACAGAAATGGATCGCTTCCTGCGCGCTCGTTTGGTTTGAGAACGGATGCAAAGAATTCCCCGTTCGTCAAATTTCTCAGCAGCAATGGGTATGCTATTACTCACACTATTAACTGAGCCAGACTAACTGTCATTTATGAAATGTGCTAATATAACCTGTAATCGAATGTGAAGTTTGTGAATTCCAGACGAGAGCAGTCAACGGCGCTAGTCACTGTCACTGTCAGTGTCACAGGCACTTGGAACTTCTCAATAAAAATTAAAGATAGAAAATGTAAACACGAAATGTATTTACTACCAAAGTCTCAATGTTTCTCTACTCTATTTCGCCTATTATTGCCGATAACTTGCTGTAAATGCCGTTCAAATGCTCATCTGCAACACACAAGTACACCGCATGCCCGTCCTTAGATACAATAATGTAACCCAAACCCAAGAGGATAGGGTTACAAAGCCTCCCTATCCTTTTGT
>NW_014578040.1:0-6105 GCF_000485595.1 Priapulus caudatus | reverse complement strand
GCGGCACCGTGACGTCACGCATCGCATTGTCCCTGCGGCACCGTGACGTCACGCATTGCATTGTCCCTGCGGCACCGTGACGTCACGCATCGCATTGTCCCTGCGGCACCGTGACGTCACGCATTGCATTGTCCCTGCGGCACCGTGACGTCACGCATTGCATTGTCCCTGGCACCGTGACGTCACGCATCGCATTGTCCCTGCAGCACCGTGACGTCACGCATTGCATTGTCCCTGCGGAACCGTGACGTCACGCATCGCATTGTCCCTGCGGCACCGTGACGTCACGCATCGCATTGTCCCTGCGGCACCGTGACGTCACGCATTGCATTGTCCCTGCCCCACCGTGACGTCACGCATTGCATTGTCCCTGCGGCACCGTGACGTCACGCATCGCATTGTCCCTGCGGCACTGTGACGTCACGCATTGCATTGTGCCTGCGGCACCGTGACGTCACGCATCGCATTGTCCCTGCGGCACCGTGACGTCACGCATTGCATTGTCCCTGCGTCACCGTGACGTCACGCATTGTTTCCGCTCCCGCGCGCAGACGCCGTCGTGGAGTTTGGTTACGAGGCGCAGAACGACGATGAACTCACGATCCGCGTCGGTGATGTCATCGGCAACTGCGCGCCGAAGGAGGACGGCTGGATGGAGGGAGAGATCCGGGGTGTTCGCGGAGTCTTTCCGGACAACTTCGTCAAGGTATCCGCCCACGCAATGGTGCGATATATAGTATAGGGTGGGAAGGGGTGAGATATAGATGAGGGTGGATTTATTGTTATTAAAAGCGATCAGAATGAGAGAGAGAGCGAGAGAGAGGAAGAGATAGGGAGAGATAGGGAGAGGAAGCAAGAGAGCAGTGGGGAGAAAGCAAGAGAGAGGTGGGGAAGAGAAAGCAAGAGAGGGGGAGAGAAAGGACGACAGAAGGGGGAGAGAAAGGAAGAGAGGGAGAGGGGGAGAAAGCAAGAGAGAGGTGGGGAAGAGAAAGCAAGAGAGGGGGAGAGAAAGGACGACAGAAGGGGGGAAAAAGAGCCAAAAAGAGCCTGTGTTAAATTAAGGTCCAATTTTAAGCGAGAACCAGTTAACCTACCTGCCAAATTGCATCAAAACGTTACCAGCGCTAGCTCCCACGGGGCCAAAAATCTACACCCGCCTTACGACACACACCACACACGCAGAGCATGCATATGTTGCCCACACCACATTGCGTGGGCCGGACGCGTACGATCGACACGTACTACCACACATCACAACGCAAGGCATGCAGAGCACGCACACGTACGACACACACACACACACACACGCACAGCATGCAAGCCACGCACACGTACGATCACACCACACACACACACACGCCAAGCCATCACGCACGCAACGTACGATCACACACACACACACACACGCAAGCATGCACGCGGGGACAGAACGGCACACACACTTACCCTCCACCCACCCACCATCTCCACTACCTCCGACCACCCGACCAGTCCTCACCTTACCTCCACCCACCACCATCCTCACTTACTCACCCAGCCACCGCATCCTCCACTTACCATCTATCCACCCACCATCCTCACTTACTCGCACCCACCCACCATTCCTCCACTTACCTCACCCACCACCATCCTCCACCTTACCTCCACCCACCCAGCCAGCCTCCACCTTACCTCCACCACCATTATCCTTCCACTTACCGTCCCACCCACCACCATCCTCCACTTACCTCACCCAGCCCACCATCCTACACTTACCTCCACCCACCCACCATCCTACACTTACCTCACACCCACCATCCTCCACTTACCTCACCACCCACCATCCTCCACTTTACCTTCCACCCACCCACCATCCTACACTTACCATCCACCCACCCACCATCCTACACTTACCTCACCCACCACCATCCCTCCACTTACCTCCACCACCCACCATCCTCCACTTACCTCCACCTCACCCATTATTTCCTCACTACTCCCACCCACACCACCATTCCTCCAGCTTACCTCCACCACCACCATCCATACACTTACCTCCACCCACCCACCCATCCTACACTTACCTCCACCACCACCATCTACACTTACCTCACCACCCACCATCCTAACACCTTTATGCTCACCCACCCACCGATCCTCCACTTACCTCCACCCAGCCCACCATCCTCCACTTACCTCACCTGACCCACCATCTCCATACCCTCCACACACCATCCTCCACTTACCTTCCACCCACCCATATCATCCACTTACCTCACCGCCCCACCATCCTCCACTCTCCTCCCACCCATTATTCCTCACTTACCTTCCACCACCCACCTCCTCCACGTACCTCACCCACCACCATCCTCCACTTAGCTCCACCCACCACCATCTCCACTTACCTCCACCCACCACCATCCTCCACTTTACTCACCATCCCACCATCCTCCACTGTACCTCCAGCCCCCCACCATCCTCCACTTAACCTCCACCACCTCACCATCCTCCACTTATCCTCCACCCACCCACCATTCCTCCACTTGTTACGTCCATTCGTGTTGTTCACCCACCATCCTCCACTTACTCACCCACCCACCATCTCCTAGTCTTACACTCCCACCATCCAACCATCTCCACTTAACCTTCCACCCACCATCCTCCACTTACCTCCATTCCCACGTCCTACATCCTGTGTCCACTTTACCTCCAACCACCATCTCCACTTACCTCACCCACCCACCATCCTCACTTACCGTGTCGTCTACGTCTCAGTTGTTGTTTCCCCATCGCATGCCTACACTTACCTCAACTACCCACCATTTCCTTTCCACTTACCTGTCGTCACCACCACCATCCTCACTTACTGTCCTAGCCCACCACCATCCTCCACGTTACCTCCACCCACCACACCATTCCTCCACTTCCACTGTCACCATCCACCCACCATCCTCCACTTACCTCCAACCACCATCCTCACTTTACCTCCATCCACCCACCATCCTCCACATTACCTCCACCCACCCACCATCCTCCACTACTTCCACCACCCACCATCCTCCACTTACCTCCACCCACCCACCATCCTCCACTTACCTCCACCCACCCACCATCCTCCTCCACTCTACTTCCACCCACCCACCATCCTCCACCTTACCTTCCACCCACCCACCATCTCCACTTACCTCCACCCACCATCCTCCACCCTTATCTCCACCACCCACCATCCCTTCCACTTACTGCCAGTGTGCCACCCACCATCCTCCACTTACCTCACCACCCACCAGTCCTCCACTTACCTCTACCACTCTCACCATCCTCCACTTTACCTCCACCCAACCCACCATCTCCACTTACCTCCACCCACCTATCCTTATCCTCCACTTTACCTCCACCCACCACCATCATCCACTACCTTTCTTACCTTCCACCCACCATCACCTCGCTCCACCACCCCCATCCTCCACTTACCTCCACCCACCCACCATCCTAGCAGCTGTATGCCATTGCCACCCACCACCATCCTCCACTTACCTGCACCCACACATTCTTATCCACCACCCACCTCTACCCACGCCACATCCAACCACTTACCTCCACCCACCCACCATCCTCCACTTACCTTCCACCCACTTGCTATCTCATTTACTCCACCCACCCACATGTCCTGTCACTTGGTCCTCACAGCCACCATCCTACACTTACTTCGTCTTACCCACCCACCATCTTCCACCCACCCACCATTTTGCCTCGCATTACCTCCACCCACCCACCATCCACACCGCACCTCTTACCCACCCACCATCCCGTCCACCTGTACCTCCACCCACCCACCATTCCTCACCCAACCCACCATCCTCCACTTACCTCCACCCACCCAGCCATTCCTACACTTACCTTGCCACCACGCACCTATCTCCACCACCCACCATCTCCACTTACCTCCACCCACCCACCATCTCACTCTACCTCCACCCACCCACCACCCTTCCACTACCTCCACCCACCCACCATCCTCCACTTACTCCACCCACCCACCATCCCCACTTACTCCACCCACCCACCCATCCTCCACTTACCTCCCACCTATCCCACCATCCTCCACTTACCTCCACCCACCCACCACCCTCCACTTACTCACCCACCACATCCTCCACTTACCTCGCCATCCACCCACCATCCTCCACTTACTCACCACCACCATCCTCCACTTAGCCTCCACCACCACCATCCTCGCTCTTACCTTCCACCCACCCACCATCCTCCACTTACCTCCACTCCACCCACCATCCGTCCACTTACCTCCACCACCCACCCCCCCCCAACCATCCTCCACTTACTCCACCCACCCACCATCCGTCCTCTTACCTCCACCCACCCACATCACTCCTCTTAACCTCGCACCCACCCACCATCCTCCACTTATCTCCACCCACCACCTCCCCACCCACATTCACCCTCACCCACCATCTCCAATCCACCTCCTTATCGACCCTTCACCCTCCAACCCACCGGCGCACCCACCCCCCCCACCCACCCTCCTCTGCACACCACCCTCTCTCCACTACCACCCTCCTCCCACCACCTGTTCCCCCCAGGCCACCCTCCTCCCACCACGTTCCCCCCCAGGCCACCCTCCTCCACCCCACCCTCCTCCCACACCACCCTCCTCCCGGCCACCTCTCTCCCACCCCACCCTCTCTCACCCCACCCTCCTCCCACCCCACCTCCTTCCCACCACGCTTCCCACCGGGCCAACGGTCACGGGCAATGAGTCACTGTTAAACTATCGGCGCACGACTCTGCCGAGTGCAACGCTCCTCTAAGCATCTGCCCCGCCTGCACACACCCGGCCATCTGATTCTCGTGGAGGGCGGGGCAGGTAGAGGAGCGGGTGGTGGGTGGCTTTCACTGCAGTCACCCGCCTGCCCTGTAAGTAGCGCAGGCAGGGCCTCGAATGTCCTATTGCCTAACTCGCAAAAATGAGTCGTGTCGAATACTGAGGAAATTGCGAGTAGAAAAATATAAGCATTGCTATTTTTCTCTGTGGTGCGAAATTTAACATATAAGTTCATCTCAACGATTAGTAGCTAATATATGCCCAAAAAAGCTGTATAGTGTAATATTCAAAAAGTTAGGTTTGTTGCTTACCAAAACAAATTGCACGTTAGAATTCATTTTAGCGTGTAGATTTATGAATTAGTGAAATTAGTCCAAAATCCGTGAACAGGCGCCCACCCAAAATTTTAAACAGCGCCCTTAAACAAACTGAACAGGTCCTTACAAGTTTGAAGAAAGCGCCCTTAATTTTGTGTTCAATTGCATTCATTATTAATTACAAAGTATTAGGCTTTGTGTTTATTGTGCAAACTGAGCCCCATACTCATAGTGTGTCAGTATATCTTTGCTTAACAGTGAGTTCTCATTGTTTGACAGGGGAATTGCTGCGAACATTATTTACTCTTAGATAGTCACTAAGATTAAACTATTCAGGAAATGCCTAAATATCTGTTGATATTATATAAAGAAAAGATAGGCAAAATTTTGAATAGGCTAAACGGATCGATTACATGCAGGGTTGAACCGGCGGCCGCCGGCAAAATAGCGCTAATTTCGCGCACAGCTAGCACAACACTCACCCTTCTGGTGGCCGGAGAGGAGCCAGTGTCCACTGCCATTCATGTTCTTTATGGTCAAGGGGGGCGCCTCGCTGCCGGATACAGCTGGTTTGTTTTATTGGGTCTTATACAACCTGTGAAATAATCTAACGATCAAACTATTGCCATTACACTGTGATCTCTCCCTGTCCTAACCTCATCTCTCTATATGTAACTTTCTCTCCCTTCTCCCACTTTCTTTCCCCCTCTCCCACTTTCCCTCCTCCTCTCTCTCTCTCTTGCTTCTCTCCCTCCCCTCTCTCTTCCTTTCTCTTCTCCCTCTCTCTCTTCCTTTCTCTCCCCCTTCTGCTCATTCTTTTCTCTCCACCCTCACGTCTTGCCTTTCTCTTCCCACCTCTCTCTTGCCTTTCTCTCCCCCGCTCTTCTTTCTCTGCTCCTTTTGCTTAGTCCTTTCTCTCCCCCTCTCTCTTGCCTTTCTCACCCCCTTCTCCCCTCTTCCTTTCTCGGC
>NW_014578039.1:97042-116034 GCF_000485595.1 Priapulus caudatus | reverse complement strand
GCAACCGGGCCACCTGAAAATCCATTTGGCCACCTGAATCTCATACTCAAGTGGCCCGGCCGGCCACCTGAAAAAAAAGTTAAGGGCAAGCCCTGCCTAGGGTTAAAACCTGAGCTACTTTAGACCGAATAATTCTGTCCCATATAACCTTTTTTATATTTTGGTGAGGGTTATTGGAACAGAACGGGGTTCATTGAAATTTCGTGAGATCGCATGCAAAATGCATGCGCTGCTAATGCCGTACGCCGCTATTGCCATGAAAAAAAACCTACCGTTCCCTTGGCTTTACCTTGCTACTGATATGTGTATACATTCACTTCAATCGTACTTCTTAAAAGATTGTTTTTCAGAAACCCCGCTTCATTTAACTTTAGTAAATTACGTTCACCATTTACAAACAATCAGACCAATCAGAGCGAGTCTATCAGGCCTCCTGCAGCGCCACAGATACAAGCGAAAACCAGGGGCTATTGTAAGACTCGCTCTGATTGGTCTGATTGTTTGTAAATGGCGAACGTAATTTACAAAAGATAATTGAAGCGGGGTTTCTGAAAAAACAATCTTTTAAGAAGTGAATAACGATTGAAGTGATTATATATACACATATCAGTAGCAAGGTAAAGCCATGTAGAAGGGAACGGTAGGTTTTTTTCCATGCCAATAGTGGCGTACGGGCCGCATTAGCAGCGCATGCATTTTGCATGCGATCTCACGAAATTTCAATGAACCCCGTTCTGTCCCAATAACCCTCACCAAAATATAAAAAAGGTTATATGGTACACAATTATTCGGTCTAGAGTTACCTGTGAACTAGGCTCTAACCCGACCAGGCTGTGTGACTGACGTCAATATACATGTACGGTATTCTAACCCTAGCAATACCGTTTCTTGGAGCTACAGGTCTGTGAACTAACCCGACCAGGCTGTGTGACTAACGTCAATACAGGGGTTAGTGAATATACTAGGGTAGTTAATATACTACTACGAGGGTATTCTAACCCTAGCAATACCGTTTCTTGGAGCTACCTGTGAACCTGTGTGTAGGCCTACTGAGTACTGTATATATAATATTGACGTTCGTCACACAGCCTGGTCGGGCTACTAATACAGTAATAGTACTATATATTGCTAGATACAATAAATTATTGTTAAATATGTTATGTAATTATTGTATAATGTAATCCAACAAGAGTAGGGTTACAACGCGACAGGCTTTCAGATTTGAAAAGTACAGGAGGACTACTAATGACTCCCCTAGGACACCATAGGGGGACTTTTCACGCTCCATAATCACACCCTTAAGAGGCATGATGGAGAGCTCCACTAAAAAATCACACCCTTACGAGCATGATGAAGAGCCTCTACTAAAAATCACACCTTTGAAGGGACAGTAGCCTCTAGGATTTTACTGCCATACAACTGTACTTACTGTATAACAAATCGTCTATACCCACATGTATTTGTCACCAGATACCTAATTAATTATTACACATCAACGCTACGAATTTGAACGGCGCCATGACACCCGCGACCGTGCTGCCACCCTGAAAAAGTTGCGTATTTGCATTTTTATTTTGCAGGTAAATGACCGAGGGCTAATCACAAAAAGTGCAATTATATTTATACCTAAATGCTATTAACCGAACGATATTCATTTTAGGGCAAATTATCCATATTATAACTGAAAACTATATGTCGTTTATAAAGATATTACAATCCTTTTGCTTTTAAATGAATAAATAAGAAATACCCTCGTCTGTAGCCCTTGGCTGAAAGTGGTTTTGCGCAACTTCTCAGACGTGCGCCTTGAGTGGCGCCACCGTCGGTGTAATCAAACTGTAGTCGTTAGTTTTAAAACATTTTTTAAAAATATTTCTAATGTGATTGAACCATTAAACTTTTTATGTAGCGCAATATAACCTAAATTAGCTGAAAATAACCCTAGAACCTAGAGGCTACTGTTCCTTTAAAAGGGATGATGGAGAGCTCCTTGAGGCTCTCCATCATGCCTCTTGGGGGTGATGATGGAATCATGACCAATCCTCAGTCTAGAGTGAAATCCAAAACGAAAATTGGGATTCATGTCAATCTACTGATTATCATTCATCTTCACCTTCATTCATTCAATGGCTTCGTCAGGATTACATTTTTAATTTCATCCAACAACACCAACACTAGCACACAATTAATAAAAGAGTGATCAAATGAAAAAAAATAAACTTGTTTTATTTATTCTGATTTCCATCCTTAGAGATTCTAATCCATGTACCTGCATATTTCAGCACAAAATATCATCACAATCCATCAACAAACTAGCCAAATTACTTGTACGTAGTAGCCACGTATGTAGCCCCTCCAGCCCTACGACTGTTTCACGTCGGCAGAAAACCACTCTCGCCACGTATAGTAGAAAACGAGCAGGTAACTTGTGGCTACCGTATAGGTACCTGTATTTAGATGCTGTTGTTTAGTTGTATTTATATATATATAAACCAGAGGGTAGTAACCAGACCTGTACTTCTGGCCATACGTTCAGTCACTTAACACACCACAAATTGTGTGTGTTGCTAACCTTTTGTACCCACCTACATTGAGAACTCTATGGAGCGCTATTCAACGTAATAGAACATACTTTTGGTGCGCGATTTCACACCACTTTTTATGAGGCGCGATGATGCGCGCACCATGGCACAATTTCGGCCGTGCGCGGTGGAGCCCTGCGAGCGCGAGCCGCACCTTAAAAATGAAAGCCTGACGCGAGCTTATTCTTTTCTTTGGACGAGCCCCTGAGTAATTCACTCAGGGCGGTTTTATGGTGCGTTTTTCGAAACTAGAACTTCCAAACTGGGTTTATTCTAAACACGAATGTTTCTCCGCTATCCTGGGACTTACTATGTACGCAGTGGCTCCTCGTCCGGAACCGGTCGCGTAGCTTCCAGACTACTCGTCCGGACATCCATTTCACGCGAGATCTCGCGATGATTTGATACGTTCATTTGGTTCACTCGTCACTGGGAAATGGCTGCGTTTATGTAGTTGCGGAATTCTGTAGTTTTTCTGAATTAGAAGTTGCAATGAGAGATACAAAGCAAGAATCCTACAGTTGTACCGAAGAGACTCTAGATCGATCGAAGTAGCTATTAGAAGAAACACAAAGAAGGCTTACAACCCTGAAATAAAGTTTTCCGATGTCGTGTGTTGACACTGTCACTGTTGTTGGGCCCAATCCTAGTTTAGCACACCCGGATTTGTTTAGCAAATATGTGAACTATACATATACCGGGGTTCCAAACTATGAATCTTGTGCAGTTTTGTTGTTCAGATAGATTGATCAATTGCAAAAAAAACGTTTAATAGATATTAGTATTGGATTACAGGGTTCTCCCCACCTGGGATGAAATTGAAACAGGGGGGAGGGGAGGCGGAGGGGAAGGGAGGGGGAAACTAGGGATCCGGGGGTCCGGGGGCGTGTTTTTTTACCGTACCACTAATTAATGCGTAAAATCGCCACCACACCATATACGGTATTTGGGGTTCTTGTATATATAAGATAGCCGAGTCAGTGTACAGTTAGTGTTGGGTTCAGGACAGGTTGACTGTTTGTACTTGTGTGTGGTCTGCAGTGCATGCGTGGTACGGTAAAAATACACGAGTCGGGTGTCCTGTCGAATGGGAATTCTTGACGATCGATTCCCGCGCTGTCAAACTTTTATTGAGGTGGAATTTAATCGGGGCGGAGGTAATTTAAACGGGGCGCAACGATTGAAACAGGGGGGGGGAGTTTTCCCAAACGGGCGCGCGCGCCCCTTTTGCGCAACGTAGGGAGAACCCTGGGATTGTTATTTTAGATAGACACTTGATCACCATGGGCATGGCATGTGTCATGAATGCACTTACATAAGATTGTGCGTGCAATAATGGTAACCTAAGTTTGCATATCATTCAAAACATGTTTGGAGCCCCGTTCTATATATAGTGACATTATTTTCATGAACTAGTAGTGCACTGGTAATGTAGACCGCGAGGCAGTCGGGGGGGGGATTCGTGTAGAATAACGCTAAAAAATATGTAAAATAAATTACTTTTATTTAATTCGATAAGCGGTGACATGAGCGTGAGAAACTAGCGGTCGCCCAGTCGCCAGTGGCGATTAGAAAATCGACCGGGCGACTGCTTGCTCATGTCAGCTGGTCTGGCGGGGCGACTAGATAATCACCGCACAGGAAATAAAAAATTTACCGAACTGATTATTTTGTTATTCTCTACTAACCTTAGACTACATTATTCTAATGAAATGAATGGTAAATTTAATCAAATATAGAGTAAAAATAGTCAAGTTCTGAAGCCTAAAGTCCATGCGGAGTACACAAACCCGCCATGTTTGTTGTGTTCGATTTTCTAGGTCATCAGGCTTTCATTTTTAAGGGCCGCGATTGCGCTTGCGCTCCACCGCGCACCCGAAATTGTGCCATTGTGCGTGCATCATTGCGCCTCATAAAAGTGGTTGAAATCGCGCACCAAAAGTATACATGTGTATTATGTTGAAATAGCGCTCCATAGAGTTGTCAATGTAGGGGGGTACAAAAAGGTTAGCAACACGCAACAATTTGTGGTGTGTAAGTAACTGAACGTATGGCAGGGCTACTACCCTCTGGTTTATACAACTAGACAACAGCATCCAAATACAGGTACCTACATGGTAGCCACAAGTTACCTGCTCGTTTTCTATTATACGTGGCGAGAAGTGGTTTTCTGCCGACGTGAAACAGTCGTAGGGCTGGAGGGGCTACATACGTGGCTACCACGCACAAGTAATTTGGCTAGTTTGTTGATGGATTGTGATGATATTTTGTGCTGAAATATGCAGGTACATGGATTAGAGTCTCTAAGGATGAAGATCAGAATAAATAAAACAAGTTTATTTTCACATCCGATCAACTCTTTTATTAATCTGTGTGCTAGTGTTGGGTTGTTGGATGAAAAGAATGTAATAATGACGAAGCCATTTAATGAATGAAGGTGACGATGAATGATAATCTATCAGTGGATTGACATGACATCCCAATTTTCGTTTTGGATTTCACTCTAGACTGAGGATTGGTCATGATTCCATCATCACACCCCAAGAGGCATGGTGGAGAGCCCTCAAGGAGCTCTCCATCATCCTTTTTAAGGATGTGATTTTTAGTGGAGCTCACCATAATGCCTCTTAAGGGTGTGCTTTTTTTAGTGGAGCTCTCATCATGAATGCCTTTTAAGGGTGTGATTATGGAGCGTGAAAAGACCCACTATGGTGTCCTAGGGGAGTCATTAGTACTAATAGTAGTCCTGTACTTTTCACTTTTCAAATCTGAAAGCCTGTAATATTATTTATTATTGTCACATAAAAAATTACACATATAATTATCAAGAGTATATAATGGGAGTTCTCCCATATATGCTCTTTGTTTCTATAATGTACGTCGATGGTAGCTCAATTAAAACTGACTTCTTCTCATTCACTCATGTGTGCCCTTTTTTGTGGTGAGCTACAGTGTCATTGACACTTTCATTCAAATGATTCTGGTAGAAAAGTAGGACACGTAGAAAAATTATTTAAACTATAATCTACATAGCAGAATTGTACTCCCAAATATAGGTGACCATGGTATGTTGACACGAATACTGACACTACCACTCCTTGAAAAATTTTCATGGAAATGGCTCAACTCTCCCATCCGATGCATGTGGCTAAACAGAGGAATTCCTCTGACCTGTGATTGGGAGATAAAAATAAAATTTGTGACGTTTCTCATGACTGTCACTCAGTATTAGATATGTCACTGACTGTACTTACAATGATGGTTTATTTTCAAAAGATTACAACATTCACACTCTTTATAGAGGAGTCTCCGAGTATATGCTAACTTTCGCGAAGAGTTTCATGTTCAAGTAGCGTTTGTGTTGTATTCGGAGCAGTTCCTTTGTTTACGGTTTAGCCGCTGACTGCCAACGTCACTCCAACTTCTGATTAGCTCAAAAACCGGCTGATGTTACGTTTTGACACAGTCACAGGAAGCCTGGCATATGGGAAGGGGGAGGGAAGAAGAGAAAAATAAAAGAGAGGGGCCTTAGACTACGTTTTACTATCACTCGAGTTGTATGTATGTCATATCTTGACAGAATTCTATTTTTATCTTCCAATCACAGGTTGGAGCCATTCCTCCGTTTAGCCGCATGTCATCCGATGGGGTAAGTTTTTTAATTTTTATAATGTCCTTTATTTCCAGAAACACATATATCGTCACCCTCCTACGATAATTGCCTAACTCATTTTAGCTAGTTTTGAGAAAACAATAAAAAACTGTTTTAAAACTCACTGGGAACTTATTTATTTATTATTTGTTGGACAATGGTACATGATAATATGACAATTAAATGAACATGGAGAGTTAGTGTGGTTACATAACAGGTGCACATGACTTGGGCAAAAAGTACAAACATCAGCAGGTAAGTTAGGCACTTTGATTCACGAGTTAGGCAGAATGCCTAAACGCATAAATGACTTAGGCAATTTTATCCCAAGATCATTTCATGGCAAAGTAACACAATCATTCCCCTGTAATTTATGATTGCAAATGAGGCAGGGAGTCAAAGTATTGATGACAAAACCGTGGCATGACATGTTTCATCGATCTGAGGTCATTGAATTTCTACAATAAAATGGGTAGCGGAGCAGCGAAGACTAACCCATGCAAAGGGTTCCTCTGGTATGTTCAGCCTCTGGGGCAAAATCTCCCAGTTAGATTCTTCAGAATATAATTCTAATTCCTATTGTGGCCTCCTATTGTTGCCAAAAGATCAAAGGAAACGCTGTGTCTCAACTTTACTAAAGTTATAAAAAGTTGCTCGCACAGGGGGAGGCTGGCCTTAGTTGTTGCCTTGCTGCTGAGAAATGAGCTGAGGAACTCAAATAATTTTATGAAAACAATCTAACCAATGCCTGCGAGCATTTTGCATTTTTTGTCGTTATACTGGACCCTAGCTACAGACAGGCTACTATTCAAAAGTAAAATTTCAAGTTTGTTCACTTTATCTTTTGCACGGGTATGTTCTTGACGTAAAGCATTCATTTCGCAGTAGAGCATCTCTCTCTCAGAGTCTCACTTTGCGCCAGTGGAGCTTGAAGTCCGCCCAGGGTAGCAGGTGCAGGTATCTCGGGCTCTCTATCCTCCAATTGCGGACTAGCAGGTCTGGTTGGCAACTCTGCAGTTTGATCCTCGTCCACCTCTTGCTCTGGTACTGGCTCACAATACTCTTTACAGAGATTTGTTTTGCCATTGGTGTAGCTTCATTGGCAAATGATGAGCAGCAATAAAAAAAGGGGGAAAAATTACTTCAGTGTATCGTAACTTAGATGCTAATTATATGTGACAGTAGTAAGTGTACAACACCAATAGCCCGATCAGGCTATGAGACTAACGAGGGGGGTACAAGAGGGTACCCATCTCCTGCCTCCTACCTTCTTCCCCCAATCCTCCCAACTCCCTCCCCCAATCTTCCTACCTTCATACCCACATCCTCCCACCTCCCCCTCCCTACCTTACACACCGGTTACCGTGTATATACACACCGTCTCCCGCCCCATGTACACCGTCTCCCGCCCCATGCATGTACACCGTCTCCCGCCCCATGTACACCGTCTCCCACCTCCATGTACACCGTCTCCCGCCCCATGTGCCATCACTAACGTCAATAACAAATATTTTTGTTATCGTTATCATCATTGTTACATCATTGGCGATATACACATCTTTTGATATATGCCCATGTCTTGGAGCTAGTATATAAGTAATTTGGACTATTCCCTTCCTGCCTATTTTATTTCTGCTTAGGGCTCTGTTGAATCTACTCAATTACGGCTTTCTCGGTGAGTCCGATTGAGACACGTGAGGTAATATTGATGGAACATAGTCAGGATGATCATTGATGTTGCTATCTTTCCTGGAGCAGAAATCATACATGTATGTGGAAGAAAACTCCACTCACTGACACTAATAAAGCAAAGATTAGAAGAAATAGTTACTACTAAGTATATACTGTGTACAAGCTATACTGAGTTGACGTTAGTCGCACCGCCTGGTCGGGTTAGTAGGCTTAGGCCTACTAAGTAACAGTAGGCCTGATGACTCTGTCTTCAACCTCTCAAGAACAAAATAAAAATTGGAACATATGGCTTTCTATCTATTTTCAAAATAGTTAGGCCTATAAGGATAATCACTCATGAAAGTACTAACCTGATATGAAATAAGCTGAGAACAAACAGGTATAGTCAGACTTGCGCTGCCATAGAGATCCACTGCCTTCCTGCGTGCCGCGATTGATGGCTTTTAGCCACAGTATTCTTCTCTCGGGTTCAGTAGCTTGACTTGGTATTAAATAAAACCAAAGATCAGGTTTCTTTGCTTTGTTATTTTTGCAACGAAACACACAACAGCTTTTAACCATTTTAGTTGCTAATTAAAACTACCAAACTGCAAAATAAACGATTGCACTACTCGCTAGCTTTAGTATTGGCCCTTTAATGCGCATCTGTTTGCCCCTTTGCGTCAGTTGCTATGTGTGCATTGAATTGTGGGACGGCGAAAGGTCCCGTATGTGCGACTGCGAGAATACCTCTTCGACCACCAGCACTGGAATGCGAGGCAGCCTGTGGCTTTCACCTCGTGCCCCTCTTCTTCCGAAGAGTCTCCGGTGCTCTTCAATCACTGCACTGCCGGTCTGCGCAGAGGGAGCAGGTTGTTGAACACTTTGTTGTGCCATGAGTCAAATTAAAAAAAATTATCAATGTTATACAATATTAGAAGAAATCTTTTTAGAAAACTTCTATCAACCCTGTAGAGAAAAAACAATGTAAAATTTAAACTAGAGGATTAAAGTGTAGAGAAGTATTAAGTATGAAGACGGCGGTGGTATATGTAGGTTATGTGCCTAAATATTTTGCTAATACGCACGTATATTATGAGCCTGTGGTTTGAAAGCTATCGCTTTCAAAGTATATGCCGACACAACATTTGTCTCGCTCACTCGTAGTATATATCCTCCTGAGTCCAAATGTTCCCATATGGGGACATACCTTTTTGATTTACTCTGCTACACCAGATGCTTAGTAGTCACCAAGACCTCCTGAGTCCCAAACAAAAATTACTTCATGAAAATTGTTTGTTTTTCACATGTCACACAGCAACAATGCAAAATAGAGGGAAATTGGGGAAAAAATATTTCCCGTCCTCTGATTGGTCAGATAATGGGTGTCCCCCATATGGGGATGCTGGGACTCCATGACGATTATCTGTCAAGTCATAATGTCTTTATAGTGGATTTAAACATTGTTAATAATACAACTGCCAAGGTTCCTGATGCATAGGATTATCAAAGGAACAAATTATTAGGTTAGACTAGGCTTATTGCGATATTAAAATGTCTGCACCCATGACCGTAGTGACTCATGCCACACAGAAGTCTTCTGGGAACTCTACAATTAATGTACTATTGTAATTATTTAATAACACTCAAACAAACATTTTGAACACAAAAAAACGACATCAGATCTTCTTAACAAACAATGCTTGTTTATCCCTGCTTGATCAGAGATTGTCAGTAAACCTTATTAGGGGACAGTGCAGCTAGGGTCTAATTTAAGCCTACACACAGATTAATGTATGTCAGTTTATTGCCCATGGAACTCCTGAAAACAATTTCGTGCACCGTTTACACACAAGAACACTCACACTTGGTGCATTTTATTCTGGTTTTGTATTTGCACCCCTCATTTCGGCACCGTGCAGCATTTTTAAGGCCAATGAACATTGGCAGGTGCTTGGATGACCGTTGTCGGAATGCATGATCTGGTAGTGGTGCAATGGCACTTTCACAATCCTGAGGTTCATCACTGTCTGAACTAGATGACTCATTCTCAGCACGAATTAAAGACAACACAACTGCAAGTCTGAAGTCGTACAACTGCAGTTTTGTTTGCGGATTGTCAAGGCGGTACCCAATCAAACAGTTGCTTAAAGCAAGGTCCATGATATGGATAATGGTTCTCACAGGCCATTTGCGAGTGCGAGCGCCCATTTAGTGATAGGCTATCATCCTATCACACAGGTCTACTCCACCCATTGATTGATTGTACTTGGAAATGAGGAAAGGTTTGTTCACTTCAATGTGTTCACGATCTTTCTTAGACCAACGTCGACATGTGTCCTGTGGCTCCACCCCAAAAGCCGATGATGCAATCAAAATTGGTTTCTTATCATACCATTTCACTATTGCAATGTCACTGCTTGATACAAACTGTTTACACGTTCCACGACCTAGGGCACTCATATGTTTATCTCCGGTGAAACTCACTGGCACTGTGACCGGCAGACATCTCTTTGTAATGGTACCAGTAAGCATGATGCCCTTCTCCTTCAAATTTAATATCAGTGGCACTGTAGTAAAGAAACGGTCACAGAATAGTCGATGTCCTATACTCAGTGTTTCTACGAGACACAAAACAGCCCCTATACCCTGACCAGTCTTTTTACCATCTAGTTCATAATTGTCAAATGTGTGTGCTCCTTGATATACTTCAAAGTCCATTACAATGCCTGAAGCTCCAGCCAAAACAAAGTTTTTAAGGCCGGTGGGATGTGGTTTTCTATGTACATACTGCCGTGCTGGACATCTCCCAGTAAAGGCTATCATTTGCTCATCAGCCGAAACATCTGGTTCACGTGATAGTGCCACACATGTTTTTCTTATCTTTTCAAGAAAAGGACGAACTTTCCATAACCGGTCTGCTTCAGTTTCATTATCTGTGACAGCATTATTGTCAACAACTTTTAAGTAGTTTCTTATTTTGAAAAATCTGTCACGAGGCATCGTATCTGATATTGCAGGTACTCTTGTACGTTGCTGCCAATACATACGAATTCAGTGCTCGAAATAAGAAAAAAAATGTGGTTGTCCTGCGGACAACCCAGGCATCAAATCGGGTTGTCCGCAACAATTTCTGGTTGCCCCAAAAAAATATCCCCAAATCTCCTATTTTCAATCACATAATAATATGGTCAGAAAACACCCAAAAACAGTGGTGTAGCCAGGATTTTTTAACAAGGGGGGCCAAAAACAGTTAACTGCGCAAAATAGTGGATGACTTAATATTTTAATGGCTCCTCTGCCTCCCTCTCCACACCCTACGGCTCCTCTATCTTCTCTGCAATCTTTGTTTTGGGTGCCATGCGAAAAGGCGTCATTTTTGTTCATTGTTGTCTGCTCGCAAGATATGTAATTGTTCAGTGGCGGATCTAGGATTCCAAGGAGGTGGATGAAAAACAAGCGGGGGGGTGGTATGTGGGTCCTCCTTCGAAAAATTTTGAAAATGTAGATCACAGGAGATGGTATTTGCGGCACTTTTGAGTACATGTACAGCCTTCATTCTGACTACGACAATTTTCTTTTTTTTAACTTTCGGATCAACATGAATCCCCACTGTTGTTTGTTTTGCATGGGTAAAGCCATCGGAAAATTCAAAATAATAATGGAATAAAAATACCAAAATGTAGGTGTGAACTTGCTGGTTTGGTGGTTCCAAATCGAGTTCACCTCTCATAAATCAGAAAACCTGACATATACCAGTGTTGGAAATAGCAGCTGGTATGCGTCGCTTTCCCACACCATAGATTAATGGCGGGCCGCCAGGCTATAAGTGCTCTTGGAGAACCCCTGAGAAAAACATAAATAAAGTGCGTTTTTCGTCACATTTTTCTTGGTTGTCCACCAGACAATGTCTCCGACTGGTTAGGTTGTCCGGCGCAAATTTTGGTTGTCTCGGACAACCGGACAACGCTAATTTCGAGCACTGCGAATCTTCTTCATCTGTAATGTAAAACAGGTAAGTTAGGTACATGTCAATTAGACAACAGGTAAGTTAGGTATAGGACAATCAGACAACAGGTAAGTTAGATACTAGGACAATTAGACAAGAGGTAAGTTAGGTACTAGGACTGATCAATATTTTTCTGTTTCAGATTTATACCCAGTGTGGTATATTTTTACATTTCGTGGATACTTTAGTATGGCAGTTACATTGATACATCCCATCAAGATGTTTACTCCGGTGAACCTCTTTATTTCAGTTGGGGACGTCTGCAAAATCTTGCCTGTACACTGTAGATAACGCCGATTTGTCATGTCTGACATCTGTGTACATCTCGGCATCAACATACTTGACAAAATCCGATGGGTCCGACAAGGTCCGAGGGCACCCAATCCTGATGGTCCTGTGAGTGATCTTCTCGTAGTGGTGCAGGGCCTCGCCGTAGGCCGAGGGTTTTGACATAAAATTATTGTCAGAGCTCAAGGTCAGGGATTATCAATCAATGCCCAGCTATTGAGGGCTTAATTTCTTGATCGTTCAATTTTTACAGCAGACATTGTTGTCCACCACGCCCGCTCACGCAACAATAGAAAACAATAGAACGTCGGAACAAACTTTATGCAGACATCGTAGAATCAATGTCAGACAGACTAGATATATGGAACTTACACATTTGTCTTTTTCCAAACAGATTTACGTTTAGCTGGTGTGGGGTTTGAAATGGCTTCTTCATCATCATTAGTGATATTTTGATCAGTCTCTGATAAGGTACTTGTAGAATCATTGTCATCATCAGCAGTGTTCAGAAATTCATCATTGTCAGACTCGTTATCTGATAACTCAATGTCAGAATTATCGAGTAGGTCATGTACTTCTTCCATGGTGTAATAGCGTCTACATGCTCTAGCTGAAATAATAAACAAGGTGTAAATGCAGGAATCACCATTTATGGCCATGGTCCAATGACAGTCGGTAATCCATACTGAGCTGTCTTGTATCACACAACTTTCTTGGGTAATTGGATACTACTTTCAATGGTAAATGCACGACAACCACATATTAATCAATGCATTCAGTAGTACCGGTACCGATTCCGTGATAGGCCGTGAAGTGAAGTTACAGTTCTTACATGGATTTGTTTTAAATTTAAACAGCTGCTGATTTCATCTATAACCAGAAATGCACTAGTCGATTCCGGCATTTCAGTACCAGTTCTGGTAACATGTACCATTACAAACAGTACACACTGCACAGTACATTTATAACAATAAAAGACTGCATTAAAATATCATTTGTACATGTAAATGTAAATGGTAGTTAGTGCAGAAGTTTTGAAATAAAAAATTTCTTTTATTAATTGATACTGTGTGATATCAATCTATCTGATTGTAGTCTAAATTATGTCATGAAGTCCTGATGTCCACATATGGGGACACGCGTATTTTCTGTCTCCATTATGATCAACTTGAATGTTCAATCCATACCAGTTCAGGCAAAATAAATATACCCCTAATAGTGATTGATTCTGTCATAATTATGTAATCCCACTAAATTCACATGCTGAGAGATTTAGTAACATACCTGGCCTGGCAACAGCATTTTTGTAACTTGTTGATTCCGCCATTTTGAAATTTGAATATACTGCAGTGTCGTTCCTCTCTCGCGCGGTTACAAGTGTCTCTTAACGTTTGCTTGCTTGCCTGCTGTCTCAGCCTATGTGGTTAGTTCGTGTACGTGATCGCATTCTTCTCTTTCTTGTTTCGTCGTGATAGCCAGGTTGTAGAAATCGGAATGTGCTCTGGCTTAGATGCGCCTTAGCTGCAGCATCGTTGGCATTGCTCTATAAAATGACAATTCCAGCAGTGTATCAGCATCCTTATCACTCTCACCTAATATGACAATTTGTCACAGACTCTTGAAGTGTGTAGGAATCACACATAGTATGTAACATGTTAACAAACATGTCATGCATTTTCAGCATTTAATAATAACTGGCCATTAATGATATTTATATAAACATACCATCTGCTTACTTTTGTGAATGACATGAATATTTCACCAAATAAAAGTAAAATAGCACTTTCTTCCTCACTGCATAAATAACTATAAAACATCATATTTTAATACCAGAGTCACTTTTCAGCAGGTCGTCGTCCTCCCTGTCGCACAACAATAGTATTATCCGGTTATATGATTTGTTTAATAGATTCTGATAATGGTCGAGAGTGAACGGTTGCCGTTTTGCAGTCCGTCCAACACATGGAAGGTCGTGAACCTCTTCCAGGTGAGGGTAGAGGATGAGCACGTAGGATTCATTTAGATTCCTTAACTTTTTGAAAAAAATCGTTTTCGTTTAATAGTTGAATTAGTTAGTAACAATAAAACAGTTGTACTCTTTAACTAATGAAAACCTGACGACAAAATAAAGTTAAATCTGTTTAGTTCTTGTTGCTTTGGTAATGCTCCCTCTATTATGTCAGCAGCAGTGGAACAGGATGGCACTTCCACCCCAACTGTGGCCCCTCTACATCTTTTAATGGTGAGGCTGTTGCTTTCTACAATTTCAATGTTGATATGTTGCAATAAGCAAACGATTGTAAAACCATATGGCACGTGGGCAGTAGGCATTCTTATATTTAAATATTAATGATATTTATATATAAATGATCGCTAGCGCCACCTGATATAGCGCCACCTCCTGCAGTATACATACTTTGGCCTTGGAACATCTGGCTGCTGTTAAGGGACTTCATTCATTTCCTCTGGGACATCATCACCATGACCATCGGCCATATTGCCATGTGGTTACATGACCGAATGAGCAAATGTGATTGCTCATTCAACTTGCTAGGTTTTTGCAGATCAGTATACATGACTTGCTCGAGACTTGCAGACATACTAGGTTCTTACAGATGAAAACCCAAACAGGGAAGACTTTCACACACTTTAACTTGCTAAAATGAATAGGTAAAACCTAGTAAGGCCAAATATGGGTCTAACTAAATTTTCACCAAAATTCGACTTACGAGGTTTTTCTAGATCACAGGAGATTTGTGCATACCACGTTCCGGACTCTGCAGGGGCATACGCCTCTCCCGGATCTAGATTCTGTTAGTAAACATTTGTTTTTGCAAGCACACGGTTTTGGATCTGATGACGTGCAGTGCAAAATTTTCAATTGAGAATGTGATGAAAAGCCAAAGGATACCTCCATCTTGCACGCGTACATCTGTGCTTTGCGTGGAGAGACTTGTTGTTTACAACACACGTAGTTTCCATGTGAACCATTTTGCCAATCAAGATAGGTCGCGTCTAAATCTTAGCCAGGAGGCTGATATGTCCTGGCTATGATCTGGCCACCACTGCGGCCGTGGTAGCAATTGTGTGAAGGTGGCGCCATCTTACATAAACTTGATTTAATAACGTGCTAATTTACCTTTAAATTTTATGCGTACGGTATAGGCCCTACATGTGTGAATGTACATGTACATGCACACTCTAGGCCTATATGTGATTTATTTAGTGAAGTAATGTAATAATTTTTGAAGCGGATCCCTTCTTGAATTTGTGGTCTACTGTAATGGTCCAATTTCAGTGAATGGTTTTTTAGAAGTGAAGTACCCACTTGGGGCACTGTGCATTAACAGCACGGAGAAGATCAGACTCCGGTTGTTCGCTGCCTGGTCTTCTTATCATAAGAACCATTAGCATCAAATTTGTCCTTGGGAATTGTGTACTGTTATATTTCTTCTTTTCGATTTCCGGTATAGATTCGAGAAAAAGTACTATTATTCTGCTACACTACTGAATAACATGGCGTTGGTATTGTTGTCGCCGGTAGTGGATATGGATGAAGAGCAATATGATATTACATATCAGACATTACATTTACTAACAGATTTAGTGCAAGTCAACACAGTTAACTAACTTATATTCCAGACATTACTGTGTTAATTAGTAACACAATTAACAGTTCTCCCTGTTGTCATGGAAGCCTCGGGTTCTTGTGGATTGTCCTTTATGTAGTGCTCGCAAATTTCTTGCATGAAATTACACCAGTCAATAATTGTTGTTGGAGCGACATCCGCTTCGCGAATGATCTGTACTTGGGTGAAATCACAAACCCACATGTAGATGATCAAAACAAGCTTGTTGAGAGGCAAATGGCTTCCGTGAAAAAACGAATTATGCCGTACAGATTGAGAGAAGTTGTCGAGGCTACATCGCCAGCTCCATCCATCCTGTCCCTGCGCGTAGCAGTTGAGCGTGCAACGTTCATTACAATAGGGGCAGTTAACATTGTTTGACACTAAACCCCATTCGGCCAGACACTGTAAAACTTGCAAATTCTCCTGTATTGCAGGGGTTAGTGTAAGAATCGTAAGGTTGTCCTGAATGACGTTATTCAAAGGTAAAATGTTCTGTACTATTGTAGTACGTGCGTGCGGTGGACCAACCAGGTGAGCCATCTTTCCAAAGTGATGACATTTACAGGAGTCGAAATAAGCAATGGTCCGATGGTCCGGGGCCATCAAATAATCAGGAGGACCATCAGATTTTCAAAGTGGTCCGATGAACCATTGAATATTTTGGTCCTGGTAATTTTCTTTGAAGTTCCTACGTTCCAATATACTATTAAAGTGAATAAACAATTACTGTATCGTTTCATACATTCATTGTACACTGAACGAGCTTGGCAATCACCCGCTCGCCAATGTTGAGTGAAAATAATATAGGGCGAGTAAAAGCTAAAGCTGACTCGCCTATGTTGGCGAGTAAAAATTATTCGAAATTTATCTAGGACGGGTATGTCCCGTTTCAGACGTTCTACAGTTCGCATTACTGCTATTTGGAACAGCGCTAGGTCGAAGGTGTATGGGGATTTACTTATTCCACCAAAATTGTTGAGTCCTCTCCCAGGTTTAAAGTGCCATGGATCAAGCTTTTGTAGATTTGTGACAAGCTGCGTCACATCATCCTCGGAAAATCTCTTCTTGTGTGTAGTGTGTTTATCCCCAACATCTGATCAAGGTTGTCGCACACACCAGTGATAATGGGAGCACATTTGGAGATGGCAACAATGGCTTTCTCAGTTTTGTTGGCTCCCAGGCCTTTTATCAGCTGCTTTAAGACGAGTACCTGGTTTTCTTTTTTCCATATCAGCTGCCTTGTTGTGACCTTTGCCACCCTTGCGATTTATAAACGACGCTGCTCTGATTAGGTGTGCTTCCTTAGAAGATAGCATGTTTTCGGTCTTGAGAATGTAGTCAATACACTCACTCATGTACTTGGACAGACACGAATGTGAGTAGAAGAAAGGGATCATGTCTTCAGAAAGGGAAAGGGGTCTTTTAGATAACATTTGTACGTTTGCTGTCGCCCTCGTGAATGGAATCTTCCAAGTTCAAAATCACAAAATACCACTGCATGTAGTTCTTAAAAGAATTCTTCACCCTACAGCAAACCTGGTTGATACTAGTACAGTTATATGTAAATAAATAATAAAATATATATATATATTCTTCCACGGAGACGTGAAGTTCGGGCGAGTTTCAATCCAAATATCGGCCTCTCTCTCGCGAATTCTTGTCTGGATTCCTTGTTCTTGTCGTAGTTGATAGGCTTGGTTGGCAAGTTTCTCTCGAAACTGCTTGAGTTCGGGCAGCAGATCTGTTCGAATGCTCATCTTTGTTCCTCCGAGCAGTTTGGCAGCCGGAAAAAATGCCTCGCGCTCACCCCAGAGTAACAATGCCACAATAATGACAGTCGGTCGCCCCACCTGTCATCGAAGTCTGTGCGCATTTCTGATGGTCATTTCCGTTGCAAATTTCTCATCGAATTTCAAGGGTTCAACAACAAACTTTCTGACAACCTTAATCGTGCTCTCCGGGTGAGTCTCATAGCCATCAATCCCTTATAAAAGTAAGTGGTATTTCCGACTGTACACTTGCGTGTGTAATAGCGACCGTTTCATTTCAGCCATGTCCTTTTCTATGTGGGAAATGTCCTCTCCATCTTTTGCCTGTTTCGATTTTATTTCCGCAATTTCAGTCTCAAGGTTGTCAAACTTCTCGATCAGTACAGACACTTTCTCGTCCTGGCTGTGTGAGAAGAGTGATTCCTGCCTGTGTAACTGCTGCAATACGATCTGCCTTCCCAGAGTTCAGTGGAAATTATGTATGCTTTAACCCTTTGTTGCATACTCATAAACCAGAAGTGCTAATAACTTGCACATCATAATTCAGGACACTGATGAGACATAATTATGTATGGCATATCATTTTTTATTTTATTGACCACATTTCTGGAGATATTTGGCGTACACATACGTGTACATCATACAGCAACGCCAATAATATACAGAAAATAATGATCATGTAGAAAGTCCTCCTTACTCATTAATTGTGTCTTATATCAAAACATAAAAGAATGCCTTATGTAATTGAATCTCTCATAAGTTTATTAAGTTCTATATTTAGTTCAGTCACGATGCTTATCAGGTGATTATCGCACATGAAAGTCATAAAAGCAGTCTGTGACACGGTCAACACACAACCAAACTTTACATTTTACACATATCATTCGTGTGCGTCGAGTACAGAGTTCATTTTTGCATCTCTGTGCAGTAGATGGATTCAGTTGCTGGGGAAGATGACCAACATTATCATAGCGCACTGCATGGGGTACATCAGCAACTTTGACAGACATGAAGTCTCCGGGGCAGGGACTTGGATACTGGCTCATCAGTATGCACTGCTTGCAATAGCGACACAGCTATGTCCTGCTTGAAGTGAACGAGCTGCATTGTACACTCTGGGCGCAGACTTCTGTATAGCAGCCACGAATTGACGACACAGATGTCCAGCAGGTGGAAAATGATACGTTTATACCATTTCCTAGTTTTCATAGTATTGCGATAGAGCGAAAGGAGCATGTCACATTTGTCGACACCTCCCATGTTCTTATTGTATGATGTAATCAGGGATGGACAGTCGACCTCAATATGCTCTTTCGTTTTTCTATCGTACCGTTTCACTTTTACTGTTGGCAGTACGCCATGCACATTAGATGCAACAGTTACAGTTTT
>NW_014578039.1:83296-90843 GCF_000485595.1 Priapulus caudatus | reverse complement strand
AAACACTCAGTTGGCGGCCATATTGGGAAGAAAAATAATCATCAGTTTATTCAACCAGTATTTTCGTATTCGCTTTAGTTTCGTATTAATTTCGTATTCAATATAAACGATCAATAATATATATATGCTTATTAAATATTAGATTCATTATCCAACATACACAAATGTGGACGCGATGCAACAAAGGGTTAAAGAAGGGTCTGATATATCGGAAGTTGACAATGCCTGGCTGCCACACTAAAATGTGACTTGCTAACTACAAAGGAATTTGTACCTAGACTGCATCAATTGTGTTTATCTTGCTATTTACACTGTTCACACAGTATAGTATCACCCTGGTAACTAACCTTACTAAACCTTGTGTGTTCTCGCTGTCTCCGGGAACCTCGATTGGTGTCTCGCCACAAGTTCTGCCTTAGGTGGGCATGGCTGCGCAGCTATACTTTTTGGTAATGCTGGAATTTTGGCATATCTTGCATCTTCACCTTAATTTTTCAAGCAAGATATCATTTCAGAATTACTAATCATAACTTAACTAACTATAAACGAATAACCTGTTGAATATGAAATGAGTGCAAATTTGGTGAACTGCTACATGTGACTGAATGAAGTACATAGAGTTATATGAAGACAAAAATAGGACAATTATATATGAAGAGTAAAATAGTATGTACATACATCCTTTCAGCATATCCAGGGCAGTCACCAAGATTTCATGGCGGAAACGGTACGTCTTAGTACTGTACTGGTTTTTTATGATCCAATTCTTCCTGGCCTTACTGAATGCCTGCCTATAAATTGGGTTGCCCTCAGCATCATGAACAAGCGCACGATTAGTGTTTTCGTTGTTGTCCAGGGCTGTTAGTTGTGCTCTTGCAAGCATACCTTTAAATACAAGTATTTTGTATGTAAGAAGCGGTCAACAACAGTAATTGATAGTGCTGTCATTGAAAATCGCGATATCGTTGTATTGCAATTTTTGGTCAACCGATGATGCATTGATACACAATGAACCGATATCGATGTAGTTCAGCTGCATGCGTAAACTAACAAAACGTCGGAAATTAACTTCAAAACTAACCTTTTACCAAACAATGCAGTTACATTTTGCTTCTGGAAGTGAAACTTGCATCTAAACAATGTCCCAGTCGCCTCTCAACATACGATACAAGCTCAAATTGACGTACAGTAAGATTGAACATTGGAGTTCTAAGCAGTAACCAGTATAATTTTGTACAGCACCAAAAGATAATAAAATACTAACATATAGACCATATTCAACAAATTTTCCATCAATGACAGCACTACTAATTGATCTACTTTTATCACTGGTTAGTCACATACCTTTTTACCCAAAGTGTGTACGCTTTGAGGCGTACTTCAGGTGGAGGCTGGGGTAGACCTCTAGGTGGCCGGTGTGACAGCACTCCGTGAGGTGGCTCATGTCACCCAGTAGCCGCTTGTCCATCACCACCTGACGGAGCAGTTTGTGCGCGGACGATCCTGGTCGCAGATAGCCGGTATTGCTGTCATCAGCCCTCACTTCATGCGCACACTTGTGAAATACTGTGCCATAATTCCAACTGTGTTGACGACATGGCACAGTATCGAGATCCACATCTCCCTGCAATGGTGATGAAAGAATGTATAGCACCATTTACATTGTGTATCCTAACACTGTTAACACATTCTTGGTAATATGTGATTGTACGTAAAATAAATTGCCTCACAAGTCAGTGAAGTAAACCGTATGCACAAAACCTTGCATGTTACAACACAACTTGCGTAAAACTCATATGCAGTTAGTAAATAACATATAGAAATATATACCTCATGAGGTCTTCATCACCTTTGCACGAGCAAATACACCACCATAAGTGATTAATCACGCTCTGCACCCATGGCAGAACCTCGTTGCAGTTTTTGATTTTCCCTCCGGCTAGGGAGTTTTCTCTGAACACCTAAGTCAATAAATCTAAATGAAAAATATGATAAAATATAACGATTATTATACTATTCCTAGACAAAAAATTCCTTTGTAGTGATTGATCCTGTACATACGCTTTGCCATGTGCCACATGTCAAACTGATGCGTAATATTTGGAAACTCCTTCCTCATTACGCATCGAATTGTCACGTGTCTGTCCGTAGCGATTGTCTTGATGTTCAGTGGCTCCTGGACACATCGCTTCACGGTTCTTGTAAAACCTACCGGCTCCAAGTGTTGGGAGTATTTGACCTATTATAATAAGAAATATATTATATATTTCAGAATTTTTTTGGTTTTTGTGCATTTGTTGTTTAATGCCGCCACTCAAGAAGTTATCTACCTAGACACAAAAGACAATATAAATATTTTCTTACATACTGCAGTTGTCATACATTAACAATATATTTTCGTGCATTCACCTCAGATTCGCCAAGTTGAACTAGTTCAAAGTCCACGGCTTTCAGCGACTTCTGCTCAGCAACTGTATAAATGCAGTACTTTGCAGAAAATCCAGGACTATCACACTGTCCATCTCCAAGCAGAGTGAGAGGCTGGGGTTGGGACTGCAGTGTCCGCACAACCGAGGCTCTCTCTAGTTGCCAGCAATCGTTTATCGCAGGAAACAGCCACTGCTTTTGGATCTTATAGTAGGTTGTGGAGCCAAATATTTGGAGATGAAATGTGTCGAACACTGCACGTATCCGCTCAAACGACTCTCCACTTGTGAGTATGGCCCCAGCCAACAACAGGTTCCCTGCAGCCATATTTTCTACAAATGGCTGGGACCGCCACGTCATGTCGTGATTAGACGAGCACATCATATTGACAGAGATCATGGAGCCCTGCCTTGTGAAATGTTTGTATACGATCTGGTCGCCACACTGCATGCATCGTCGCAGGAGCTCTTCTAAGTTTTTTTTTAAAACTACGAATTTCTGTTCTGTGACAATGCTTTCTTCTTCGGCTTCACCCGTTGGTGACGTGGTGGCCTCGGAGCATGACGATGGCGCGTAGTCATCATCGGAAGCATCAGATTGTGACTAGTAATAACACAACGCACTTGTGTACTATTATATTAAATTTAGCAATCACTTTAATAACAATTAGTTGAACAATATTGAAATATAACAGCTTGCTGTCTGTAACTTTTTGTAGGATACACAATTATTATACATGCCTGATCTTCTGCAATCGATGTGCTATGCGAGGGACAGCTGTCAAAGGACTCGTTGTCAGATTCGTTGAAAGGAGACGTTGGTGCCATTTTCTCAGCTTTCATACGATAAACAACAAAATGACATGTTACTTTGCATACATGCAATATTACTTTATGTAATTACTTTATAAATATTTTATTTTTATGAAGAAATTGTAACATACCTCAGTACTTTCAATACATTCAGCAACATCTATGCTGTCATTTTTAGGGCCATGGCTAGAACTACCTATCTCAGGAATCTGCAATTACATAGGCCATTGTTTTATGACAAAAAGATTTCACAAAGGCTATTGTTGACAACGTTACCTTGTAAAATCTCTAACAAAATATACAACAACAATTGTGGGAATGCATGCATAAATAAGCCAAAGGAGACTGATGCACTAACAACGGTATAGCGATGATCTCGGGATACAGCATCAACTGAGCCATAGGTAATGGAGTTCTCATGGCATGAGCAAGGAGGAAGGAAAGGATCCGTCTGTGTGCTGCAATCAACCTTGGATGTTTCCGGCTGGGAAAAGATATTCAAGTCACATCAGATTACATCACAGTTCCATTCAAGTTTGTATTATTATCCATATATTTGCACACTAGGCCCTATATATTATATTTTATATAAATTTTTTATTACCTGAATAAATGGAGTAACAGGTTGTGCTGTTTGTTGAGTGCTCCCACGTTCGCCAGCAGGCTCACTGGCACTTTCATTATCCGTGACCTGTATATTGTATGTAAATGGCTTGTTGAACTGTTGGCAACTTGTTTTATATTATATTTTATATAAATTTTTTATTACCTGAATAAATGGAGTAACAGGTTGTGCTGTTTGTTGAGTGCTCCCACGTTCTCCAGCAGGCTCACAAGCACTTTTATTATCCGTGACCTGTATAGTGTATGTAAATGGCTTGTTGAACTGTTGGCAACTTGTTTGTTTTGCTGCAGCACAGTTACCAGCTGGAACTTTTTCCTTTTTTTGTGGTGAGCTACAGTGTTATTGACACTTTCATTCCCAAATACGTTCACGAGAAACCACAACCACTGGCACTGGCACTGCGCTGCAAATTCGGAGCGAGAAATGTATAGTCTATAGCCTACTCAGAATATAGCCACATTCACACACGGACATACTAAAGTACTAAGTTTGTTAGTGAATAAATTATTCATATTACTATCAGTATAAGTGACTCGTCTTGTTATTAGATATTATCGCCAGCATTGTAGGGTATTAGTGTAGTGGCCCTAGGGGTAGCCGCTATATGAATTATGTGAGTGTGAATGCACTATTTTTTGCGGGATCATTTCTTGCTCCCGGTGGCAAAGCAGGACTGTGTTGCGTGGCAGCAGGAGACAAACAAAAAAGAGGCAAATAAACACAATGCAAGTTCTTAAGTATACTGAACCGTATTCTTTATTTCTCGCCTACACATCGTCGTACACATTAAATATAGTTCATGTTGACGGAAAGCAAAGGAAATGCTAGGTGCAAGAATTTAGAACTACCAAGTGCACGCGAACCCGACGTCTCTATTGAGGTCGCCCGGAGTGAAAAATAAGGGGTAATGGCACCTGTCGTCGGCTCTCAGCGTTCGCCTCCCTCTTATCTCCGTTCCTCTGTCTTCCTTCTTTGTTCTTCTATCTCCTGTCTTCGGTCTTCCTTCTTCTGTCTTCTTTCTTCTATCTGTTCTCTTCTTACTTCTATTTTCTTTCTTCTCTCTTCTTCCTTCTATCTTCTGTCTGCTTTCTTCTATCTGCTCTCTCCTTCCTTCTATTTTCTTCCTTTTATCTGCTTTCTTCTTTCTTCTATCTTCTGTTTGCTTTCTCCTGTCCGATTTCTACTGTTTTCTTTCTTCTGCCATCTCCGGGGGTGAACTGTGCTCGTTGTCTGCTTCCTGTCGACTGCCCTAGTTCTCCTATACTGGGTCAGTATTCCCCGTGTCAGTGCTCCTATTGGTCGGTGCCTCTCCCCATCGGGTCAGCGCTCCTCGTAGTGGGCGAGGCTCCTCGTAATCCTAAGGAGGTAAAGCGTGGGTGCGTCCCGTAGCGGTGCTCTGAGTGATTCTACAGGCTCAGTGTCCCCTGCAGCAGTTCTCCGCGTAATCCTGGTGCGTCCCGTAGCGTTGCTCCTCATAATCATGGGGGAGGGGTCAGTGCTTCTGGGTTCTCCTAATGATACTATGGCTAAGGGGGCAGTTGGTGCTCCTTGGTTCTACTGTAGTGACCAGAAACAAATTTGAAACTGCCTGGACAATGAACATCTTATATTATATAAAGGTTAGCCTTTGGGACAGTGTGGAAGTGTACATTAAAATAATTTTGTTTGCAGAATGTAAGTAAATTTTTGTATTGATTATTAATTCTAGTGTTATGATAATGACAGTGCAAGATATACTCCCTGCAGTGTACTGTAATATGCTCTGTAACAATTCTGTTCTGTATGTGTCTCCTAATGTGATTTTATGCCTTGTAAGTTGTGAAAATTCAAAAACTTCCTGAACCCCCTGACCAGGCTTTGCCCTGGACCTGACCGCCTGTAACTAAATCATCTGTGAAAATTAATCTGTATTATTGTATCTTTTAAATATCCCTTCTAAGGAATATCTGCATTGGGCATCCCTCTAATATTTATAGTACTGCCATAAGCTACAACTGTGCAAAGTTTGATGCTTTTGTCAGCTCTGTAACGATCCGGCCCATATTTTGCACTAAGGAACCTGACTAATATTATAATAACCTATAATTTAAGCATCCCCTACTCCATGCATGTTTAAAAATCAGAGTTATCAATATCATTGATATTGTAACAATATGTAATTTTCTGTTTTAGAGCTTACAAGGCAAGGCAATGAAGGTGTGCCAATCTTGCAAGCGGGTCCAATCGATCCGGTGCAAAACCTGCCAAAACTGCAAGTTGCCTTTTCCCCCAAAAGAACTTGACAGGGAACGTATGAAGGCGAAGGGGGCCAAAAAAAGCCCAGCATATTTAATTGGAAGACTTAAAACATTGGTAGTATTCTTAGATAGTATTAAACATTTGCCTGAATTATTTCATGCTGGGCTAAATTTTAACGATATCGCTTACAGGCTACAGCACATATCATGGTTGCCTATATTACCTGTCATTGTACTGTAAATGTTTTATACTTTGCAGTCTTATAGAATGTAGTCTATCTTAAAAACGTCTATAAATCTAGGGTATGTCTAAACTTTCCCATTGATATTTTTAGGAGATAATAATAATTATTATGATCTCCTGATATTTTAGATTGAAGCGATTAATGTTGTATCTGAATGGCCACTGGTTCTTTGATGAATGAGTAGTAGCAGCATACTTTGCAACACTACTCAGTGTGTACTAAAGCGTTTATGATAAGTTAACAAAATTGTAATTGAGATATTGTCAATTTTATATTTTCCAACAGCTGGTGCAGATGGAAGGACGGGGCATGCATGCCGCCGTCCTTTTGCACAGTGGCAGCAATGTCACTATTTTAGGGACTCCGGGGCCGGGAACAAACATCATAGAAGATATACCTGCTTTGAAGCATAGTATGGTCCAACGATTTAGAGTTTTTGGTGAGAAAATGGTTTTATGTTATGTTCATTAATAAGCATTATAGTAATAAGATCCGCCTTAACACGATCGAACTTGCCAAAACGCTGTTTAGTCTGCGACTGGTCAATGATTAGCAGAGTATTGCTGAATTGAACCTCTATAAAAACCAACCAATCGTTAATAAGGCCGCACATTTTTTTCTGCATTTTTACACTGCAATCGCACCAATTTTTTGAACACTTACAATGATCATTGAATACATCGTTGTTGGATTTTTTTTGTACACTGCAAGATATTATGCTATAGGTGAGTGATCCCTGCTATAATAGTGGCTGGTAGATCAACCTTCAATGTATAGAATATATATAATTTTGATTGGAATTTTATAGGGGAAAATGATTATTGTAAACTACATAATACATTATTAGCATTAATCTACATGTTAAGTAAATATATCTGTTCGGTGGCAGCCTCCAGAGCAGCATTTTCAAGAGCAGCAGCAGCACCAGCAACAGCAGCAGCAGCACCAGCACCAGCACCACCACCACCAGCAGCAGATGCACCACCACCACCACCACCTCCAGCACCACTAGCACCGCCACCAGCACCACCAGCAGCAGATGCACCACCACCACCACCACCTCCAGCACCACTAGCACCGCCACCAGCACCACCAGCAGCAGATGCACCACCACCACCACCACCTCCAGCACCACTAGCACCGCCACCAGCACCACCAGCAGCAGATGCACCACCACCACCACCACCTCCAGCACCACTAG
>NW_014578039.1:78647-82886 GCF_000485595.1 Priapulus caudatus | reverse complement strand
ACATTTATTTGCTCCCAACGTTTTTTCAATTATATAGAATGTCCATGCAATGGAAGAAAGAAACGTGGTCGGAAATTCATAGATTGGTTGGAGTGCCCCACATGCAAGCAGTGGTGGCACGAATGCTGCATTGTGTGGAGGCATGAGGGAGTATGTGCAAAATGTATGTACTAAAATTATTTAATGTTTTTTACATGTTTCACATATTTATTTAATGGATTAATCAATTGCTTTTACCTATTAGTTAATTTTGTGGCTAGCATTTACTGGATTTGATTAAAAGCATGTAAACCCTAGGTGGTCAGTGATGAATACTGAGGAATGTCTTGCTTTATCAAATGAAATAACTATTAACGGTTTATTAATTAGGTTTGGATTAGCATCCAGCGATTAAAGTATTTGTTGGCCAGCCACATTGTGTTTCTCTAGTGATACTCTATTTACTTTAGTGACTGCTATCTACATGTAATTAAAACCACTGTTAGGAATGATAATTGAACACTCCTTCCATTTTAACTTCAGGTTAAGTTGGCGATGGATTCTGATTAGAAGATGTTCCCATGCTTATGGATCCAAGTCATGGAAATTTTGATATATATACATTATAAGTTAAAAAGCAATTTTTCTTGAATTTTATCAAAACAAACATTTAACAATAACTGTGTAAATATGTTACTATTGGTGGAAATATACTCTGACTGAAGGTGCTGCCACCTAGTATTGGCATTTATTAAAATGATTGTTATAGCCTCTGTCATAGCAGCACTCACTAGTTTCATCAGAATAAATAAAATTAATAGTTTAGAGTCATGAGCATTGTCAGTGAGTCACAAACGCGGTGTTAATAGATATAAACACGTGTAGGCTTACACACGCACGCGCGCGTGGGTACATGTTGCCTTCTCGGATGTGGTAGGAACATGAAACCTATCGTACAATACTGACTCATTGCAGTATGACTCATGCACTACTATCTTACATGTACGTGCCCGAAGAGATACTCACAAATACAGAGGCGCGCGAGCGTAGACACATATGAGACTTTAATATATCGTCACCTTCCTAAAATAATGGCCTAAGTCATATTTTCAAGTTTTGAGAAAAACAGAAAAATATTAACCAAATATTGAATATATGACATTTATTAATCAATTCACATAGAAAGGTTTGTGGATATATGACTTTTGAAATACACATAACGCTGTCTGTCAAATATGTTACATATGTTAATTAGATGACTATATTATCGGTGGTGGATGTAGATGTTATAATTTTGTATCTGTATGGCAATTTTCTTTATTAGACATTGGACAATCCTAGTTTCAGTAAAGATTAATATTGGAATCTAATATGATTCCAATAATTAATATTTTATTACAGTAATGTGAAAATATTATGATAAATAAAAAAATTACACTTACTGTTCTGATAAATTGTTCCACTTTCTGCTGGTCATACTTGATAGTGGGCTCATTCAGGTTGGTGATGTTTGTCTGGATGCTCTTCATGTAATCACCTCTTCCTCCCTTCAAGGACCGCAGGGCAGTCATAGTTGTTTCAACTCTTGTTGCCACTATGGTCAGGTCGACACTGGTTGCCTAAAACAAACAAAACACCAACAACCATTCATTAAATATAATGCAGAATGTGTTAGAAGCAGTAAATAGTACAATAATTTAAGACAATGATTTAAATTAATCTGTTTTCATAGTTAGTTTATACCTGAAAGCATTTGGACAGTGTTGCCAATAGAGGCAAGACATCTGACATCATCAACAGGGAGGCCACAAAGTACAATTTACTGCAGAACAAGAGAAGGCCCTTTGCAGTTGGATCATGCCTCTCCTTATACTCTCTCCCTAGGCTAGGAAGCACAGATGCTAGTGTTTGACGAAGGCTCCTCACTGCTCTATCATGGCTTAGCCAACGTACATCTGTTGCCTTCGCCACCTCCAAGCTAGGCTCCTGTAGAAGTTCCTGAGAAAAATAAACAAAGAATTAAATAATTAATTATGCTATAGCATTAACAATTTATTATATATTACTCAGTTTATTTACATGAATGTTATCTATCATAATAGGGCTTCATCATTTTGTTCATTTCATTATGATTTAAATGTGTTAAAATACCTCAATAGCTTTAAGACCAGCCATTCGTACGGGACTGTTCTGGTAGAAATAGATCAGTTGGGTTAAAGTACTCTTGAACTTCTCCATATATGGGATTCCTTTAGAGGCCTGGCCAGCAGCCAGGGCTAGGCGGTGGGCCATGCAGTGTACACTCTTCACTTGGGGGAAGTCCCGCTTCAGCAGAGCTGCCACCTAGAATATAATATATCTTGAAGTTAGTTGATAGAAGCCAATTTATTTAAGAGGTTTAAGAAATTGTAAAGCACCTGTTAAATATGATTTGTACTTGGAAAATTAAAATCTTGTAAAATAAGTTAGTTGCTAAATGTTTTAAACATGTATATTAAACAATTTAATATTATCAGTTAACTTGATCATGTATAATTAGTTGACTATAAAAGTAACTTACCCCATTATGTTTTCCGCCCATCACTGAGGCGTCATCGGAACCCAGCCCAACCAGTCGCCTCATGTTGAGGCCACACTTGTGGCCGAACCCCAGCGGGGCTTCATGGATCGTTGCTGCTGTGCCATCTTTAATATCCAACAGGCTCAGGAAGACAGTCTCCACCTAAAAATCAAAAGTGCTTTGTTCAGTTATTTTGTTATCAAATATAGTTCTTAGGAGTTTTTTTCCAGGAAGATGTGAACCTGATACATTTTTTTCCCCATGAATTTAGAAATGTACCCTGCCTTCCCCACTCTAATATATAATACTATTACATTTTTGGTGGATGATGATGATGATGATGGTACCTACCTTAAAGGTGCTGGTCACATACCGACCGTATATGATCAGCCGTTTTAAGACGGCAACATCGGTAGTTTCATCGATAAGCATAGAGAAATAGGGGCTGGCCCTCATATCCTTAAGAATCCCCCTTCTGATCACATCCCCCATTGTCTGTATCATTTCTTGTTGGCTGGCAATGGAGCGATAATTGGCATTATCCCCCTGAAATACAATTTATATATTGAATAGTACAAAGAAAAGTTTATTACTTACAGCCCACTTTACTCACAACTATTCTAATTTGAATGCATACTAGAAAAGATGAAGGCAACTAACCTGGTCAAGGTGCTTCAAATACTGGCACCCCATATCTATTGTATGATCCAGCAAGTCGGCATATTTTGTCGTGTGTGCCACCTCTTCTTTGGCTAACCAATACAGTGTCTTCAGGGCTCCGTCCAGGGCTTTCCTCTGTAGGCTCTTCTGTTTGCCGAACCCCTCCTCGATGGGGCCTTGGGTTCGGTTCTCTACCTCCTTGCCCTCACTTGCAGTATGCATGTCACAGTCCCGGTGCCTCTTCACAGCCTGTTCTGTAATACTTCTGCAAGGTACAGATACCCAGATCTTCACATCAGCTTTTGGCTTGTGTTTCTCACAGAGGGTGCATATCATACCTGTAATTTGTAAATATTATATTTCATTATTATTCAGTATCCAGAAAGGGATAGGCCCAGAGGGGTACACAATATGGTAGGAGTGATGCCATCTCAACCTTTTTTTTATTGTTAATATGATCATCTAATTTGTAGGAAACTGCATCGATTTAGAATTGTAAATTGAAAAAAAATCGGAAAATCGCTAATAGTAAATCGTATATTAGTTTTGTTTTATTCACAAAAAAATTTATTGAGCAAAAACTTACCTTTGTAGTCATCTGATTCGGGTAGCCAATCAAAACGTTCTTTCCAGTCAGGGTCAAAGCCAGATTTACGTTTCTTGCGGTCCCTTTATTTAAGTGCTTTCTTGGTTCTTTTGTGATTTTGGATGTCTTCTGAATTATACACTTCATCTTCCTGGTCCAAACTTGATTGGTCTGATTGAGTCATCTTGTTCTGGGTTATCATTATCATCATCAGAGATCTCACTATTTTCAGAGGGGCTAGTTAAGGTCTCTGGATCTCTATTAACTTTAGCTACACTCTCTATAGACTCTGATTGAGTCTCTTGCTGCACTGAGACTGAGTCTGAGTCTTCTTCTGTATGGATATCCTTCTTGGACTTCCATTGTTTTATAAATTTATCCATCCTGATTGATGGTGAAGGTCAGAAAGAGAGAGTGGAAAAAAATTCAAACAAATATAGCAGTATATTCAAAC
>NW_014578039.1:64460-77796 GCF_000485595.1 Priapulus caudatus | reverse complement strand
ACTCATTATTTACTTATATACCCTGGATGGTCTACACACTAGAGAGAGAGAGAGAGAGAGAGAGAGAGAGAGAGAGAGAGAGAGAGAGAGAGAGACTATATTTATAAGGCTTACACTCTTTAGTGATGTTTTTTAATTCCTGCACCAGTTCCTGGTGTCTTCTATTCCTATGGGATAAAGAAATTGTTTTACATTATTTATATTTTTATGTGTTATAGACATTTGGTGTGCCAAATATTATTGTGTCACCCAGGGGATAAATTGTTAAAAGAATTGATTTCATAGTACAGCTTGCCACCAAGACCACTAATTAACATGTACCTGTCAATCTGATTTTGTCGCTTCATCTCCAAATATTCTTGTTCAAACGAGTCTGTAAGTAATATTAATTATAATATGTGTTAATGTACCTATTCATGTACTGAAACGTCATGAAGAATTGTAATTTAAATATATGATTATGATGGCACTGCATATAGGTATATGAGATACAAGAAAATGTTTATACTGTTTGTAAATGAATGGAATATTAAGTAGTAGGATTATTTACTTTCAACTTTTCTGGCCTTTTTCGGGGGAGGTTCATGGGTCATGTCTGTCATCGCTGTCATCATGTCGATGAAGGCAACGCCATCAGCATTTGCAGTGCTTGGGCCTATCACATTAAATGTAGTGAAACTTTAAAATACAGACAAATAGTCGAACATTTAATGTTAAATTTTAGTATGACAATATATATGCAACATTTACCCGATATCTCCATCCCTCCCGTCACACCAGCAACGCTTTCCGGCGGGATGAAACATTCTAAAATCTTTGCTTCAACATCTGATAATGTTGTCAGACATACTTATCCTCCTCCTGGGTGTCGATGTCAGAAATAAAATTAGTCTATAACCTTCATCTTAATCTTAACGTTAAGGAAAGGGTGTTAATATCATAACTATTCGTCTTTACAATAGGCTTTGTGTGACGTGCGCCCGCCGAAACGAGGAAGAACATGAAGACTCAGGCTGCGGTTCAACCAGCCATTTTATTTTCTACGCATATGGTAACGCATGATGGTAATGCGTGACGTGGCGTAATGATGTGACGCGTGATGGTAGACTGTAACACATAGAAATTACAAACTTTAAATTACACACACAAACACAATAATGAAATCAAGTCGCACATTACATAGGTATCACCGATACACTGCTAACAAATGACAACTTTGCACACGCGATAAGTCTCCATTTCACTTCTAATTCATACGATAGAACCTTTGGATATTCTGACATATATTACTGGGGTATTCTGCGCCCTACGGCAACATTCCGCTACACGTAACACATATTCTGCGCCCCATGACAAACATTCCGACATATGTTACCAGGGGGTATTCTGATACACTAATATTCCGACATATCTTCCAGGGTATTCTGATATCACGGCTACCTGCACTTTAGCGCGAACCGTCCAATTTACTTACAAAACGCTGAAGCCTTTCCTCGAATACGTCACGGGCCTCACATCAAATTTACATCAACAGATAACAGGTACCCATTTCCCGGGCTGCAACGAATATACGACTCTACATCAGACTATATCCCGGCTACTTAAACTCAATGGCTACATACAATGCATTAGCAATATATATCAACGAACAGTCATAATATGGCGTACGTAACGTATCTTACATAGAAAATTCACACAACGCCAACGCAAGATAACGACAAATACTAACGTACGGCTGACACAATTTTACCATTGAAATATCACGAACATAAATTGTTCTTAAACCAAATATACCTCTATCCGCATTCATATAACAGAAAATAACTCACGTTCAGAGCGGTTGGACAGGATTCACCGGGAGCACCTGAAAAGGCACCCGCTCCACACAGCTACCGCCACGAGAAGAACGCAAACTCAGTTGACCTAAATAAGCGGGACGTCCGGTAGTCGGAGCTACCAGAAAATGCGGAACCGCAAAATGCGGAGCAAGTAGTGTAACATCGCAAACCAACGCAAACATTTATCGCTGGAGATAACACTTTGCGATCATCGTTAATCACTTTTTGATCATCGTTGTATCGCATGTAAGGAAATTCAATTGATGAACGTTTATGATGCACCTGTTCGACGTGTTTCGGCCACGTTGTGCCTCTCTTTCTTCCTAACATCCGTCGTCATGTTACTCCACTTAACTTTGCACTGTAAAAATAAGATCTAGATTATACTACGTCATTACTTAATTATAATTTTTATTATATAAAGGTGTCTTCGCGCATTATTGTGTAACCACACCGTAAGACTCACTGGTCGCTTTTACCCTGTAAAACGACTAGCAATGGTTATTGTGGAGCCAGCAATTTTTTGAGCTGATAGTTTTCCTCCCGGATACACCTTTCCTCACACATTACAGCAACGTCGAAAAACATTTACCTCGCTCACACTTCTTGCCAACATCCTGATTGCGTTTACTCGCGAGGCAATCTCCCACTTTGTGTTTTTTGTCGAAAGGTGAGCCGAGCTGACAGTCTTCCTCGGAGTACATCCTGATACTCGAGGCAAGCCTCGGTTAATACCGAGACTTCCTCTGGCCTCCAATTAGGTCGTCTCTATTAGTATTAAATGGATATTATCAAATGTATAATGTAATAATATTAAGTGATAGTTATAATACATAACATTCTATCACTTTTATTGGCTATTGCGTCACAAAACAAGTTACAACTCGATATGTTTCTAAAATTTAGTATTAATAAGGTAGTAATAGCAGTACATGTAGTGCTATTAGTATACTTACATGCTCTCCTACTTCTTTCTTTACTCCGCCTTGCTGTTGTTGCTCATACTCCATTTAGTTACCCAAAATTACACAGTACACTTTGCAAAATTCAAGTTTTAACTACTACTATAGTACTAGTAATAATAATAAATACAAAATAAGTTATATGGATAAGTAATTATGTAACAATTAATATAAACAATTGATTAAAAATTTGAAATAACTTTGAACAACGGGTAAAATGTGTAATTATCAGTATTGCATGTAAGGAAATTGTCGATATGTGAGTCGGTAAAATCAGCTGATCGGCTGCAGATGTAAACAAATCGTCTGCGTTCCCAAAATGCAATGCGGTATAACTAACAATTAGCCAGTTCCGGTTCTCGTAAGTTTTCACTTAAGTAAGTTTAGTTTCTGTCAACGCTATTAACTTTTCTCTTAACATTAACATTAGACTTAAAATTAATCGTAGCTTTACGAAGTTTCTGACAATGTGCCCCTGATAACCACACCCATCGCTCCACACTACTTTCTCCTTGAGTTCTGGATGGTCCTTGATGACACCTTCAACATGGCGATGTTGAAGGTGTGCGAATACCTCGCTACTCAGGTCGCCCTCTGACTCATGCCAAATATAGCACTAACCTTCTTTCGATTTCTAGTCAAAGATAGTAAAATTATGGACCTGCAGTTTTGTTTTGTAACACAGGCTGCTGGCTTTGGTTTTTGGGCACAGCAGCACGGCTTGCAAGTCCATTGTCAAAACTGACTTCGCATTGTCCGCAGAATCCTTGTCACGGGATTTCTCTTGCCTCGCTTCATCTTTCTTGTTCACATGTGCATCATATTCAGCCTTATTGATATTCCCGTGCTTGAATGAAACAATTACATCACACTGATCTTTGTGGGGAATAAATACGGAATACTTTCCTTCATGGAACACGTCTGTAAAATATCGTATCCCAACGGTCCTCACTCCAGCAGTTGCAGCTGCCTGTTGATATTCCCGGTGTAGTTGGGCGATGGTTGTGCCAGGGTGGAGAAACTTCTTGTCTTTGTAGGTCGCTGTGCTTCTTCAGTAGTGCGAATCAACAGTGGGCAGGTCCTTCAACCAGTCCTTAACGAAATCTTTGACGTCAGTTTGCAGCTTTGCATTCTTGCCTGGAAGAAAGAGATAGGAAAATACTGATTGTTCTTTTGGAAAAGTTGCATCTCTATCAAGGGTGACTGGGCCTTCTGGATTTCCAGTAACAGGGCCCCAAGTTTGGAACCAACTCACAAATTACATCAACAGAATACAGACCATGACATTCTAAGGCTTTTAATACACTAGGAAGCAGTAATTAAGAAAGTGTCGTAGAATGCAGTTTTCCACTTTTAATGCTGGTTTTATTTGTTATGAATCTATTAAATTAGAGTCAAACTAGACTTTGCCAGCAGTCATTATTAGGGTCTGCGGCACATTTCTATGTTGTACTTACCAGTCTTCAGTCCAGATTGAGTTGGCGGGGCTGGCGCTTGTTGTTCATTATAGATGGTGTCTTTGTTCAGCCAGTTGGTAATGGTTCTTTCCGGGAGACCAAGTGTAGAAGCAAACTATAGAGCTCTGAAGTGATGACGTCACGGTGGCATGACAACGAACGCCTGGTTCTACACAATCATATGTTCTGGTAACATTAACTGCGTGTCGTGTTTTGTACCCGATTGTAACCATCATTCTGAGAGTCATTATTGCAGTTTTTATAGATTTCCAAAGGATGGAAGTGAAAAGCAATGGGAAAAAAATAAAAAATAAAAAAAATAAAAAATTAATTAAACATACCCTTAAATATTGTAAGATCGACTTGCTACCGATGCTTTACCGCTGTCTGCAGCACACACACTAGTGTTTTACGTACGCACAACATTTTCACACAGTTAATGTTATGGAGCCAGTGGGTTGCGTAGAACCAGTGGGTTCGTTGTCATGCCACCGTGACGTCACACTTCGGTACTCTATGCCTTGCACACATTACGACCCGTTCCATCCTGAAGTTTAAGTTTGTTTCCATCCTAAGACCGTTTCTTGGAGCTATAGTAATTCGATGTGTAATACTAATACTAATAGGAAAATCTCAGTGATGGGACACAGTATAGCTTTAAGGTAACTATAGCCCGCGTACAGTAACCAACGGCAACTGTACGCGGGCTATAGTTACCAGAGCTAACTGTGTACATATCCATATATAATGCAGTACTTTTTACAAATAATAGTTTGTCAGATCATCTGCATTTTCTAGCAACTAATAAATTGTTCCTATGCCGTCAGATTATGCGTATATATTTCCACTTACAAAGGGTTGCAAGAGTAGATATACTCAAAATACTTTTGTAAAATAATCTTATCTTATAGAATTTTGCATTAAAATTCTCCTCTATAACGTGAAGTAAGAATTCTTTCATCCACAATGAAGTGTTTATTTTACATACGACAGTCACCATGCAATTAAAAGTGCGCTGTGGCTATATATGAACGGGAGCCGGCAACGGTCTTCGATATCCTAAATGCTCGGCAGTTCCTAACCCTAACCCTAACCCTTGTTTACTTGAGATAACGCTGAAAATTAAAAACAGCCGGGCATTTAGGAAATCGAAGACTGTGCCCGTCAGCTGTCAGATATTAAAAACTGTCAGGCATTTAGCCACTCTGTTAAAAGTGCTCACTTTCTTATAATAAAATGTCAATTTTCTATGAACTAGAAATAAAAACTTGCACGTTATAAGTGTATTCACACAAGTCAATTGGTGTCGCCAGTAAAATTCTTTTCCCAATACGAAAACAGACTCCTGAAAAAGTCGGAGACGACTTGCTAGCTAATACATTGCTTTAGGTGTGACTTATATCTAATGGTGATTGAACCATGAAACTTTTTATGTAGCGTAATTTTTACCTAGATTAACTTAACATAACCCTAGAACATAGAGTAAAGGATATACCTTTAATTATTTGAGAGATTCTAGGTAAAATATTGTCAGACCACACTATTCACACCATTGAAAATTCCTCTAGACAGTTCTTGTTAAATACAAGAAGCGATCTAAAATCACTACAAGCAAAATATTTTTTTTTTCATTTCAAAAATTTACAAATCACCTAGTGATCATTCACAACTGAATTCCAGTAAAAAATGTCACGGTAAATGTATGCAGATAACTATTCATATTTCTGCTAATGCTTGCAATAATATTACAAGAATAGCATAAGGGATCATAATGAAGGAAACACATAGAAAAAACTTCCTGGAATAGAAATATGTTACACTATCATCACTGCATACGGCATACCCTGTAATCAATTTATAATGTGGCGTACAAAAAGGTCTTTGGCCCCCCTAAGTCAGTGGTTAGCACATTAAAACAGGGACTGTGCTGTTTGTAATTGTTTTTTGATGTACTCTTCTCTTGCTTGCAGTAGTATCATTGCTCCCGCTTGTGCTTTTTCAGTCAGTGGATCTTTGCCAATGCAATAAAAATTGCATGCTTCTCCATGAGTGCAACCAACTAGAAAACAAAACAAAAACAAACACAGGCTCGTATAGATTCTGTTGCTTTACACTAACACCACTGTGTTAGAGAAGACTACATAATATAGTGGCATGAATGCTTACAGTAGTCTGTGGTCAAATCAAAGTACATGTACTTGACCAACTGGTTTTCATAGTACGTGATGAACTGCTTCATCTCTGTCTCGAGGATGAGCATTTCCTCCTTGAGACACATGAGCTTCTGATGCAATTCAGCCACTTTTCTCTTTTCCGTGTTGTGTGGCCTGTTGTAACCTTTCTACCTCTTAGTCTTTCTGATTTCTACCCTGCGTTGTGTTTTTAAACCCCACCGGCAGTTACAGGCCGGCCTTCATACTCGATCACAGGATTGTGAGGTGAGCTTAGTCGCCGCGGTTAGTGATGTGCGCACATACGCAAGAAGATGCAAGATACACGTACAACAGCTACGTTAAGCGCACGGCCACAAAGTTGGCGCGTTTATTTAGCGGCCGGTAAACACTAAAATGGCCAAAACGACAAAGAACGGGTATGACAACTTACAGTAAAACGCGCCTTTCACAAATCAGTCCTCGCTCGACAACCACACCAGTTGCAAACTTTCACGCGTCTCCCTCAAATCAGTTCTTGCTCGACAACAACACCAGTTCTTTTTGCCTGAAACACGCGCGCGCGCTTTCCTTTCCGCTTCCGAGAAGTATACCCTGCTTGCGGCAGGGTCGCTAACAAACATGAAAGTAACACGCGACGCACCCTACCCTGGACCTGGCTGGTTTGCCACACCTGTGTTGAATTGAAAATGAAACACTTTTAATCTACATATGACAGGTATCATGTTCAATTATTCATTCTCTGGTCAATGTTTAGATTTTGCTTCTCGGTAATATCTATAGATCTATATCTATACACTGAACAATATCTAAAAACAACTTGCTCGTCGCAGTTCCTTCAACTAGCCATGGAAAGTTTCCTTCCAGAACCTGATCAGTTGTTACAGAAATCTGAGGGGCGACGCATGCAATGGCTGCAGCAACAGCTTTTGTGTCGCGTTCGTTTCTGCTGTGCAACACTGTGTTATGCTTTAATATATATTATATTATAAATATAAAAAAAAATTGTATGTATAAATAGCCTGATTTATATGAACTCCTGTCTGTAACTTACAGAGATAAGGTCTATGTCTCCCTAGTTACTGTCGGAACACCCTAGGAACTATTTGATATGGTTAGGGTTAGGGTTACTGGTTAGGGAGTAGGCCTAAGCAATTCCCTAGACTCGTTAGTGGAGTAGGCAAGGTACAGTCCGGCATAATAGAAGTTACCAGGGTACGTTACGGTATACTGGACCGTACCCAGGGTACGTTCCGGCAGTACCCAGGGAGACATAGACCCTACGAGCGTAACTTACTAAAAAGATTAATGCATATTGTCATGGTGCTTGATTCAGGTTGCTAGGTGTTGTTGCTCAGGTGCTATATTGATTCAGGTTGTTTACCAAGTTTAATTTAATGTTTTACCATTTTGTCTCATGACATGCCTGCGCTGCTGGATCGTAAAAGACAGCGTCTCTAGCCGTGTCATTATAGCGCCTTGATCATTGTCAGCTTGACCGACGTATCCTATACATAATATAAAACCCACTGTATGTACGAATATTAGCATTATTAGGGGAAGAAATTTTCTAACAAAATAACTATCATTACTGCATGATGATTGTAATTTTCGATCTTTGTGACTGCAACTGGGAATATAATAAAATACTAGCTGCAATAATGCTTTTCTATAGGACTAAGAATGAGAACCAGATTTTTATGCAGTCAATTGCAAATTAGCCAAGTTACAAAATATTTTTAACTTGACATGGTGGCATAGGTTTCATGCTCTGTATCTCAATAACACAGGACAACGACATGTAACACATTGCAGCAACAACGTTTGTATTATAATATCAAGAGCTAATAAACACCTATTTGCGCATTTTGCGGTGTTTATTAGCTCATATATATATATATATATATATAACACTTGGTATCAGTGGTATTAAAGGCCATAACACTGATTTTAGCTGTGGTTACACTGGGATACACTGTGTTTTCACACAGTGTATTTGTGTGTTGCAGCCAAAACCTGTGATTTAACAACAACCAGAATATATTACAATTGTGCAAAAACAAATGAATTCTAAAACCAAACCTGAGGCAAACTCGGCTATCTCTTTAACCCATTGTGGAAGAGTCGTCACGTCGATGCCGAGCTGCCTACAGTTACCAAGAATTTCTGGCTCTACTGTCTCTATCTCATTCTTCATCTGTAATAGCAATGAAATAACATATCATGTGGAATAAAGCCACATTCTTATGGAGTTTTCCACACATGATAACAGAAACCGGTCAAGTGGTAATCCAAGTGCGATTTTTTCGACACTTACCTTAGCATGTCTTTTTGCCAGTGATTTTGCCATCATGTTGATTTTTTTCTGGTTCCAGAATTTAACTGCGAGAGTGATTTCCTCTTCTCTGGCTAGAAAAAAATGTATCATATATAATAAAAATTAGTTTATACACGATTTGTTCTGATCATTTAAAATCAAACGGGTATTACAATATATCTATGCAGAAAAGTTAGCATAGAAAAATGATCTACACATCTTTAATTACATAAAATTAGTTTATACACTGAATAACTAAACCCCTTACCTGCTTTGCTCATGTATATCGTTACATTGCGCAACTTCGAAAGGGAAAAAAATGCTTGCTCGCATTCTTCTCCTGTTCCAGCGCCAGCACCCTCCTGCCATTGGCCTCCCCATGTGACCTGCATTTGTCAGTGTGATGCTGAAGGCTGAGTGAATCGACGATAAGTCTGGATTTAATCACAATACTTTTATTGAATTAATCTGCTGGCTACATAATTCTGATCATCTGTTTATGGCTGAACATCCTGTTCCTGTTGATACAGAGAATGCTCACTAGGTGAGAACCGAAGAGGGGTTTTGGAATTACATGAACACTACATAACTCCTTTTCTAATCGTTCAAATTCTTTATAATAGAAACCTTGATTAGGCATGTTAGGTAACACTTTAAGCCTATCGACAATTATGTCTAATTCACGATATGGAACAATGATGGAGTCTACAATGTTCAAAACTATTATCATGGTCTTCTAATGATTATACGGATATGTTCGCTGAAACTCATGAACTTACAGCAGAGCGAATATCAAATCAAACTACAAGTTACAAACGATATACGGTCAAAACACATAAGAACAACTAACTCTTCAAAAATGGTTGCTCTTGACATGACCAGATCTCAACGTAGTGATTATGCCAAATTCGGTTTGTGGAAAACAAAGAGGGAGAGGTCACCAGTACTTCACCTCGATAATCCAATCTTTCCCATTGGATTGTTTCACCAACTGAGCTTCACGCGGCATGATTACCAGTTGACACTTATTTAGTGGGATGATCCTTTGGAAATTCCATACCTCATCTTCTGAGTGCTTGTAGTACTACAACTATTGAATACATTGAAAAGTGGGTCCATTTGCTCTGTGAATATTGCAGTATGTATAGCTTCATCAGGGAGTTTTCCCAGCGAGCAGAGAGTGGCCATACCAGCTGCTACCGAGTGGCTCAGAACTTGCGTTGCCAGACGAACACTAAGAGTTGAAAACATTGGCAAATTAATGTGCTTCTGTGTCAGTTTGGGTGCCATACGAATGGGGAGCGCAGCATAAAATGTATAGAATTCGGCAATACATTGCCAAAGAATGTTGTTGTCACCAACTTTGAGGCTATATTTTTTCTGATTATTTCTGACATTCTTTAGCAATTGAGGTGGGTCATAGAGAACAAATACCTTATTGCCATTCTGAGTTAAATAAGTGTTTTCAACAGTGACACACAGACCTGAAATTATTGACCTGTCGTTAGATCCCTGATCGCAAATAACAATTTTGCAAATGAGACCCACATGAGTAATTTTATCAATGCAGTCCAACAGCAGCTGCTTAAGTATGGCTGGACTTATCAGTCCACTCGCCAGAAAGATACTCTGACAGTGAGAAGATGAGCGACTCTATTTTTTCTCAGCATTATTCCCTTGCGATTTTACTGATATATCGGTCTTGGCTATCTTCTGTTTTAGCCGGTAAACTTGTTTGCGTAGGGCTACAATCTTTTTGCTAGTCTTTTTTTGGGTGATTCTACCTTGCAAACCTTTTTCTGGCCAGCATTTGACGCACCGGCATCCGACGTACTATTAGTGATTGGCTTATTAGTGAGGTTTCGGTCATGCACGAATAGTGTTCTGACGTTTAGAGACAAAGTCAATTCCTGTTTCAGAAATAATTGTAGACTTGGATGTGCAATTTTGCTTAGACGATATTTTTGTATAATTTCTAGCATCTGAGCAGCACCACTGAACTCCCCTCTACTAGTTAACGTTGTCAGAACTGACACTATCCGGAGTGACCGAACCCTCCCTATTCCTCAACCCCTTATCACATTACAGAAATGGCAACAAAAATTGAAAGATCACCCAAACTCCAATACATAGGTATTCAATGGAAAGGCTGTGACAGGGGTTGGGTGATCTATAATATATTTAAGTCATGTCAATGCTAGGTGCCATGGCGCCATCAGGAGCTAATGGGTTAATGACAAAACCAATGGCATACAGTCCAGAAAAATCAAAGTCAAAGATCACAAAGTGTCTTCAATATCTGCAGGCTAGCAACGATCCTGATTTTCCTCCTGCTGGCTCGTCGTTCCTCTCCCCCTCCTGCACTAGCTGCACCCGTCTCCTTTTTTCTTCCCCTCGTTTCTTCCTCCCGCCCTGCCGATCCCCTACACCATTGAACCATTTCTTCACATAGCATCTGTAATCATCCTCCTTTGCCTCTTTGTGGTGGATTAGGATAACCTCTACATAAACACAAAAACCCACATAATCATGTATTGTTCAGATCTTATACTCAAGCATGCTGAGGTGTTCTAACATTGGAGTAATCACTAGCAATTTGTAATACATGTACATAGGTACGGGGTCTCTCTCTGGCAAAAATGGTTAGAAGAAGTACTGCAACAACTTTTGTTCACAAACCATACAATATTCTGTGCCATTAGATTACCCAGTGCTGTAAAGGATTTGGAAAGAGAAAATTCATCCAGTGACAGTTTCATTTGGCTCAGCTTTTACTTATGCCTCTCATGCAGGTAGATTAAGAATTAAAATTAGTCATTCTTACCAAATATAGCCCGGTACAATGTGAAGTTGTTGAAGCAACCCTTCCCTTACAGTCCTGTCCCACTTAGGTTATAACCTGCCGCAACCTCGTTGGCTGGAACCTCTCCCAAAATCATGCGAGTTTCATGGCCCATATCATGGCTTCCAAATACACTAAGTATTTCACCTGGAAAACAAACACATTGTAAATTAGAGGCATAATCCAGGTAATCATTATTGTGGGAAATCTCTACACTAATTTTACTATAGAAATTATTTGATTCAAACTAGCGGCCAAACCCCCGGCGCGGCGGTTATAGCACCGGCGCCGGCTAAAAAAGGGTGGGGGGAGGGGCGGGGGGGGGGGCGTGGGGGGGGGCGGGGGGGGGGCGGGGGGCGGGGGCGGGGGGGGCGGGGGGGGCGGGTGGGGGGCGGGGGGGCGGGAGGGGGGGGGGGGGGGGGGGGGGGGCCCCCCCCCCCCCCCAGGCTACTAAAGTGGTTTGCTAAAATAACGAGGGTGATTTATAACATGGACTGCAGAGTCCACCCTTCCAATAATTCATGTAAATATGGCGGGCCACAGGTTTCCCCTTATACGTCAGAATTCAATGAATCATTACTGACCAGTGTTGCCTTACGTGAATAAAGCAGACAATATGCATAAAACTGTCTGAAACTTACCACCTGATCTTCAAATGCCTTTTCTTTGAGTTTCCTCTCGAAGACGAGGAGACCCTCCTTTAATTGTGTAGGGAATGTCCCTTCTGGGAGCACTTCCACCCCATCATCAACATTCTGATCCTCACGGAGCTGCCTTCGTTCATGGCTTAGTTTGGCAACAACTTTTCTTAACAATCGTTGTTCGGATTTTATTGCTTCCAATTCTTAGAATATTTTGCCTGGAAATAGATGGATGACTTTACTCATTAATTCCATATGTGGCGAAATGGATGGGGGCCCTAACAGTTTGTACAGTGTGGTTCAGTTCTTCGTTGGGGGACAAGGGGCAGCAATGGACGGTTCATGGTGGGGAAAATGCTCGCGCACGGGCAGTCGATAAGGGGCCGTTTGTCTGCCGAAATAAAGAGTGAGGAACGTCTTTATTTTCGGTTCCATTTCGTTTTCAAATTTTTTGTTTTGTCACTTTCAGCATCCCACCGTAACATTTTGCGTGCTTGTTCGTTAAAAAATCCCCCTGTTAAAAAATGTTGTCCGCGACATGTGTCCCCCAAGTCGATAAGCTGAAACAAATGGGTTAACACCGAATTTACTCGTGACAGGTGCTACATCAGAGACGTGGTGTACTTACCCCCCAACAGTTTTGAGGATCTTGTACCCTTCTCCACTGGACGGCCGAGATAGTCAAAGGAGCAGCCAACTCCCCCGACAGGAATCCACACCACACCGTCATGTGTCTCGATAACAAGTCTTACGACTCAAGAGTGTATAGAAACAACTTATCCACTTGCATACGTCATCATTGGCCCCCACCTGAGCGTATCCATACCTCGTGCCTGAGATACCCGACTAAACTACAATTATGATAGGCCTACTAACTGCTAAACTCGACCACCTGGAATACATATACACATCCATCGACGGATGACTAATGCCTCACCTATTCGTCTACGACACCATCTCTCAAGCGACACCAGCGTAGCGTAGTGCCCCAAAGCAGGATGATCCATCCAAACAAATTCACCGACCAAAAAAGGCTTGTGGCTGCGGCTGGTACAATGGATTCCCCAACTGATCATACATGAACATCTGCCAAGGTTGCCGTTGACGC
>NW_014578039.1:52376-64435 GCF_000485595.1 Priapulus caudatus | reverse complement strand
TGCTGAACCTCCTTCCACCTCGTCCTGGCTTAGACCCATCTCCTGACGTGGCCGTACCACTGGACCCTGTCCTTGCCAGGCGCTGCAGCCTGTCGCTGATGATTCCAGAAGATGGGCTGGGAAACGGTTCGTCTTCGAATTCAGATCAAGACCGCCCTGTCCTCGCTTGACCCTTCCGCCATGCTCCGGCCTGTCCAATCATCATGCTCACTCAAATTTCTCGCTTATGCCCGTCCTCACCCTCTCATCATTCAAAAACTATTCAACACCGGTTTCGGCTGCATCATGGTGTCAGAACTCGGCCGTTCTGTAAGACGAACTTCCCTGCACGAATCGCCTGTTTCTGTGTGCTTGGCCCTGATGGCAATGTCCTGCCCTGTCGTCGGTTGCTGGTCCCGCACTCGTCGTGGTCTCCTCTTCTGTAACGAGGAGGTTGCATGCCCTCGCACTTTTTTGCTCGACACATTTGGATGAGCCAGTTCCGGTTAAAAAACTCTCCAACCCGCGCCCAGTCCCCTTCTCTGGCTTGACTTGATAGACCCTTCTTAAATTATTATTATGACTGGGTCATCGCACGAAAACGAGCCTAAGCTAGGCAATTTTGTAACAATGGCCTGCTCAGCCAACACAGCCGGGAAAGAACCGTGATGCAAGATTGCTGTGTGCTGAAGGCAACTGGCAATGGGAGGAATTAATAATGAGCCCTAAGTTTTCACCATATCCCATCAATGAAAAGACAGGAGTGAGAAAATTATGGATTATTGCCAATACGCCGTGATGAAGCGGCCACTCTTTTAGGTAAATAATAAAATATTTGAATCACGGCTTGCTTAGCTGACAGTGACATTGACAATCGGAATATAACTTTTGAGAACTTAATTGCTCTAGGCCAGCTACTACTAGTTGGTGTTTATATTGTGCAAGCCAAGATGTCTTATATAATTCAAGTTGGCTTATAGTTATAATCATTACTATCAATTATTATCAAATATTTTTAACTTTTGATTGGAAGGCCACACTGTTGATGCTCTACACTTTCAGCAAAAGTGATTTCAGGTGCACCCTTAATCACAGCTGCCGAACCAGGTGCAGTTCCCTCTATTTTTGAATGGAAAATGATGTGCCTGGAAGAAAGTCGACGTTTAGAGACAAAGTCAATTCCTGTTTCAGAAAGAATTGTAGACTTTTGGATGTGCAATTTTGCTTATACGATATTTTTGATATAATTTCTAGCATCTAGCCAGCACCACTGATCTCCCCTCTACTTAGTGTAACGTTTGTCAGGAACTGACACTATCCGGCAGTGCACCGAACCCTCCCTATTCCTCAAAAAAACCCTTATCACATTTACAGAAATGCACAAAAAATTTGAAAGAATCACCACAAACTCCAATACATAGGCTATTCAATGGAAAGGCTGCTGGCAGGGGTTGGGTTGATCTATATGATATTTTAGTCATGTCAATGCTAGGTGCCATGGCGCCCATCATGCGAAGCTAATGGGTTAATGACAAAACCAATGGCATACAGTCCAGAAAAATCAAAGTCAAAGATCACAAAGTGTCTTCAATATCTGAGGCTACACGATCCTGATTTTGCTCCTCTGGCTCGTCGTTCCTCTCCCCCACCTGCACTAGCTGTTGCACCCGTCTCATCTTTTCTTCCCCGTGTTTCTTCCTCCTGCCCTGCCGATCTCCTACACCAGTGGTTCCCAACCTTTTTCGGTCCATTACCCATTTTGAGCTCTCGACACTCGATCATTACCCCGTCGTTTAGGAAGATTAACTGACACTTAATTGTTAATGTAATAAATCGTTAATATTATTATAATTTTGAACACATGTTATGTTTTGAACACAATCTTCAGTGTTCTTCAAATTATTAATAATTATTAATATTAATGGGACGGTTGGGCTTGCTTCTCCTGGGCCAGCTTCTCGATTCTGGGGTTCTGTTTCACTGAGAGCTAATCTCGCATCATTTGGAGACCTCCAGTCGATTCCTCTTCTTGGTCTTCATGCCATGACTGTGAGAAGGCTTGTTCACATCGATATGTCGTGGAGAAGGATGTGAGTATCTTAAGAGCCCGCTGAGCCAGGGTAGGAATGTCCCTTAAACCTGGCGATCCAAAACTGTTCCAAATCCGTCGAGTGGAAATTGTGTTTTCCAAGCCTCGTTCACTCTCATCGTGATGAAACTCTTCTTTGCTGGAAAATCATCATCACGAATCGAATCTTCATCGCAGATGAAAGTCTTGCACCACTGGGAAGCCGGAAGTATCTAAATCGGGAAGTACTCTTCCAGCTTTCCCGACAATCCCTCCAAGTGGCCATGATTTCGCCTTGACGACACCCAGATCCATATCCTCGTTCTCCTCCAGAAAAGCGTCAAGGGTGGAAATTGGGCTACCACTCCTCTCTCCACTCTTCTTCTCCAAAGCTTCACCTTTTCCGACGAACCAGCAACGGCTGTGCGAGCATCAATGATGGTTACATTCTTTCCTTGAAGTGCAAGGTTCCCGTGATTGAGTTCCTTGAATATGTCACTCAAGTAACATAATCGTAACAACCATTCATGATCAGAGAAGTGACGAGCCCAAATTAGATCTTTCTCCTCCAGAAAGGTTTTCACAGCATCTCGAAGATCGAACACACGGTTCAGAACCTTTCTCGAGACAACCACCTCACTTCGGTGTGATACAGCAGCACCTCGTAATTCTCGCCCATCTCTTTGCACAATTCCTGAACACACGGCTATTCAAAGTCTTTGGATTTGATAAAGTTGACGACTTTGCACTACTTCTCGGAATACTACACTTAACTCAGGTGGCAGCACTTTGGATCCAAGTGAAAAAGCGGTGAATGCTACAATGGTCAAACAGCGATGTCAGGGTAGCCCTTTGCATGAAACCTCTGAATCGAGTTTCCACCCATCATTGCAGGTGCACCGTCGACAGAACCTGTTGAACATTCTCCCACTCCAGTCCATTCTTCTCCAGGAAATTAGTAACACGTTGAAGACGTCCTCACCTTTCGTCGTCGTAGTAAGTGACTCGCACATGAAGAATTCTTCCTTCACAGTCGAGAGGTGGACATACCCGGATGAAGCCAAGCAAATAGCACAGCTGCTGACGTCCGTAGATTCGTCGAATTGCAGAGAGAATTTCTCATACGGACTCGCCTTGACTTCCTCGATCACTTGCGCCAGTACATCATCAGCCATGTTGTTGATCCTTCGTCGAATCGTGTTGTTTGAAAGTGATATGACACTCAGCTTCTTTGCCTGGTCTTCACCCAAGATCTTTGGAAACATCGCCTTTGCACAGGGCATGATCAGAGTCTCGGCGATTGTATGACTCTTGCTGCTGGCGACTTGAAGGCCACGATGTATGAAGCTTTCAACAGAGGCACGAGATTTCAGCACAGTGCCGGTCTTTGCTGAACTGAATTCCCTTCAATTGCTTCGCTCTCCGTTCGAAAGTACGCTCGATCTTTGTGTTGGAGTCCGGATGACATTTGGGATAAAAAAGAAAGAAGAAAGGTTGGCCTGGAGAGTTTTGAGGGTTTCAAGCTCTCATTGATCAGCACCTTATTGCAGACGACGCACTGGGTCGATCTTCTCCATTGGAAGGGCAAATTCACGAAACCATGATTCAGAAAAGCATCCAAATACGACCGTTTCCTGCCTGCCATGACCGTCAACAAATCAATTCAAACCTGCAGAGAATGAGAATCGGATATAGATAGATAAAATTAGCCCATTATATATGGATTATAACAGTGGATTATAATATAATCATTATATGCACACCTATCACAGTAACCAAGTCAAACAATGGAATGACTGCTTCCCTAACGTTTTAGTTATATTTAGTAACAATTACATTGTACCAGATGCCACGAATCTTGACATCGATTCCGTTGTGACCTGAAACCCGCTGTGAAACAGCTGAAAACATGAATGCATTGCAACCATGCAGGGGCCCGTTGCCAGAAAACTTCGTAAAGCTACGATTAATATTTAAGTCTAATGCTTAATGTTAAGGTTTAATTTTAATAGCGTTGCCCAGAAACCACTTAAACTAAAACTTACTTAAGTGAAAACTTACGATACAGGAACTTCATCACAAGGCTGCCTGATTGGATGGGAATCGATCACAAAATTCAAAATTCATACACATTTATTGCTACATCACAGTGAATTTGATGCATATTATGCATTGGCCTAAACACATATAAATAATATTTGATGAAATATTACCGTGGTCATGTAATTAATTCTGCACAACAAGACAAATTCTCACACTGTAACACGAGACGCGCAGAATTCGCTGGCAAGCTTTGCAAACCTTGAAACAGAGAACAAATGCCATACGCTCATTTATAAACTGTATTGTTTTGTTTTTATTAGCGGTAGCATAATATAAGATTTTGACGTGTTTTTCAAGAAAAAACATCACATTGTATTCATTATTATAAAATATAATATCACTATAATTGTAATGCGTGCGGTGTTAAAATGTGTTATGTTTCAACCTTAATATTAAAGTTAAGCGAGGCGTCTAGATCTCTTAAGTTAAGAGAAAAGTTACTGAGAATTTAATTCTCTTAACTTACGAAGTTTCTGCAACGCTTTTAAGAGAAAAACTTAAGTTTAAGGTTAATGTTAAGACTAATTTTTTTCCAAGGCAACGGGCCCCAGGTCTTTCTAAACATCATTGCCCACCACATTTCATCACATGAGCGCATTTGTAGGGAGTATTCTGAAACACAATTACTCACTAGTTTCAATTATGAGCCGAAATCCAGTGGGAAAATCCAGTGGTGAATCTTTCGAAACGAGCAAAACATGACGAAATCAGTTTGTTGCTGTTGTGAATCGGGAAGCATCCTTATACTAGTATAGAGTATAGATGCTTTACCCGCCATTTCATAGATATATATATAGATATAGATTCTAATTTAACAATTTTTTATTTAAAAAAAAACTTTCCTATAAAGCCCACCTGGGGTACCTCGTCCGTTCTGCTTTGTTACGGTGGGGCCGTGCGGACCTAATTAACGCTCGCTACACATTTTTCACAATTTTTATAAAATTAATGATCAATCAGCGCTACGCAGGCACTCCTCGCTGCTATTTACAACTTTCTGAGAGGCAGGCCCATTACCCACGAAAATGGCTCATTACCCCAGTGGGGTAAATTTACCACCGTAGGTCGCGGAACACTGCCCTACACATTGAAACCATTTCTTCACGTAAACAATGTAATCATCCTCCTTTGCCCTTTTGTGGTGGATTAGAGATAACTCTACAATAAACACAAAAACCACACATAAATAATTTATTCTCAGTTCATTGTATATTCAAGCATGCTGGAGCTGTTCTAACATTGGAGTAATCACTACCAATTTGTATACATGTACATAGGTACGGCGGTACTCTCTCTGGCAAAAAGGTTAGAAGAAGCTACTGCAACAAACTTTTGTTTCACAAACCATACAATATTTCTGTAGCCATTAGCATTACCCAGTGCTGCTAAAGGATTTTGGAAAGAGAAAATTATCAGTGACAGTTCATTTAGGCTCAGCTTTTACTTATGCCTTCTTCATGCCTAGTAGATTAAGAATTTAAAATTTGTCATTTCTTACCAAATATAGCCCGCGCTACAATGTGAAGTGTGTTTGAAGCAACCCTCCCTTACGAGTCCTGCTCCCACTTAGCGTATATAATCTGCCGCAACCTCGTTGGCTGCGAAAACCTCTCCCAAAAATCATGCGCAGTTTCATGCCATAATCATGGCTTCCAAATACACTTTAAGTATTTCACCTGCGCAAAACAAACACATCTGAAATTAGAGGAAATAATCCACGTAATCAATTACCTGTGGGAAATCTCTACACTAATTTTACTAACAGAAATATATATTGATTCAAACTAGCAAGGCAGGTACTAAAGTAGTTTTGATAAAATAAAACGAGGGTGATTATATAACCAGTGGACTGCAGCAGTCCACCCTTCCAATAATTCATGTAAATATGGCGCGGCCACAGCGTTTTCCCTTATACGCCAGAATTCAATGAATCATCTTGACCAGTGTTTGCCTTACGTGAAGAAAGCAGACAATAGGCATTAAAAACTGTCTGAAACTTAACCACCTGCATCTTCAAATGCCGTCTTCTTTGAGTTTCTTCTCGAAGGACGAGGAAGACCCTCCTTTAATTCGTATAGAATGCTCCTTCGAAGCACTTCCACCCCATCATCAACATTCTGATCTTCACGCGAGCTGCCTTCGCTTCATGCTTAGTTCGGCCAACAAACTTTCCTTAACAATCGCCTGATGGACAATTTACACCAGCACAAATACAAGACAACCAGAAAATTGCCTCATTAAGAATCCATGTAGAACGGCACATCAAGAGAGTAAAGGAATACAGACTCTTGCACTCAACTGTTCCCTTGTCAAGTGCAGGTTCAGTTAACCAGCTATGGACTAATGCTACTTTATTTACTTTATTTAGGAGACCATTGATAAAGCTGAAAGGTTAAGTCAATGTAATTTCAATCAATCATCAATAATTCATCAATCACAAACTATACAGATAACATAAACTACATAAACAAAATCCAACATAATTCATATAGCGCTCAAATCTCGGTCTCATTTCAATAATATCAAGTCAATCACAATCAAGTAAAACATGTCAAGTTTATCTTTTGCAGCTTGCCAGAATATGGGATCAAACCATACAGTCTCTAAGTGGTAATCATTTTTGAGCCAAACAAAAAAGTCGCACCATTGTAGCCCTGCTACAGTCATCTGCATTTTGCATTTGATAGTGATAGTTATGATTTGTATATATAGTTATAGACTACGGCGAGTAACTCACGTTCAATGTTCGCGTAACGTTGTTCATAGTCACTAAGCGATTTGGACGGGAATGCGATAGGCTTGCCATCTTGTATAAGGACGGCCCCAAGCCTCTGCTTGAAGCATCTACTTGGAGTACAGATGGTTTCCCAGGGTCAAAGTAACTGGGGGTAACCTCACGACAAATGAGACTTTTGACTTTGTCGAAGCTAGCTTGGTGTGACCCTGTCCATCTGAAGGTTTATCCTTTCTTAAGGAGTTCTCTCAATGGTGCTGTGTGCTGTGAGAGATGTGGAAGGAAAGGTGACATGCATGTCGCGATGCCTAGAAATTCCATCAGTTGCGTTGCATCAGCTGCTGCAGGCATAAACTGTATGTCCTCGACCCTGTTGGGGTCAGGTTGGACTCGTTGGGCACTGTACACAAGACCAAAGAATACTATACTTGACCTGTTGATTTCACACCTGTCCAGGTTGAAGACAAGACCGTGTTCACGTGCGACCTTGAACAGGTTATGTACGTTCTTGTCGTGTTCCTGCTGGTCTCTTCCAACCACCGCTACGTCGTCGGCAATGCCAACAGTTCCTGGGCAGCTTTCAAGGAATCCATTCTTTTTCTGTTGGAATAAATCCTGGCTCAGTGAGAGTCCAAATGGTAGACGTCGAAAACAGTATCTCCCCAATGGACTGTTAAACGTTGTCAGCAGGCTAGACTCGTCATCTAGTGATATGGACCAGTAACCATGTCGAGCGTCCAATTTTGAAAAAAACTAGCTCCCGTGAACTTGTGTGTTATCTCTTCCAAGGGGGGGGGTTTATAGTGAGGGCGTTTGATCGCCTTATTCAGGTCCTTGGGGTCGAGACACACGTAGTCGGCCATTCTGTTTACGTGCGTACACCAAGCTGGAAACCCAATCGGGAGGTTCAGTGACACGATCGATCACCCCTAGTTTCTCCATTTCATCCAGTTCGTTTTTGATGTCATCCTTCAAGTGTATTGGACACTTACTAGGTGCATGGACAACTGGCGGCACAGAGGTTTCGATGGTTATATGTGCTCTGCCTATGCCATCGAAGCGGTCAGGATTCTGGCTCTATTGTATGCACTAAGTATGGTGTTTCTCTGTATTGTGGTGTTCTGTCTAGGATAGCCTTGTGTGTCAAGCTTCTCGGGGTACATTCTTCTGAATATACGTAAAGGCAAGATATTGTCTTGTGCACCGGTGTCGACCTTTGCCTTCAATGTCGCCGGTGTGCTTGGTTTATTTTCCAACACAATGTCTATGGTTGCGAAAACTTCATCACGTGTACCGTCATTGCCACTTATATTCTCGATTTGAGAGATTCCAGGTCACTCTCAATAGCTATGACGTCTTATTGGCGTCTTGCATGGCGTCTGCTGTTTGAAGGGTGGCGCCCCGTGCTGGGTGACCTTGACTTGCCCCTTCTGCTTCGAGGTCGTGACCTTGGCCTGGACTGCTTGTAGCGAGGCTTTGAATTCTGCGATAAGCACTCGGACTGCCAGTGGTTATACTTGCCACACGCATCGCATATGGCACCAAAGGCAGGGCATTTCTCCCGAGGTGTCGGGGGATGATTGCCGCCACAGCAGTAACATCGTTTATAATATTTGTGACTCTGTACACTGCGTTTCACTGTGTTAACTTGTGCTTCACTTGACATTTTGACGCTTCACAACTCGTTCATGTGCTGATCAGTAGCTTCCTTGGTATGCGCTATGTTCATTGCTTGGTCAAGGGTGAGCTTTTCGTCTGCCCCTAACAGTATTTCTTGTATTTTCTTATGGCGCGTTCCGATGATTAACTGTATGAGACGTTGCGACGTTTCAGTGTCGTCAGTGAATAGACACTTAGGTGCCTGGAGTTTGCACCGTGTCATGAACTCATCGATTGATTCGGATGCTGACTGTCTGACCTTCTGTAAGTTGAACCTATGGAGACGACTGTGAAGATTGACCGTGGCTCCAAATGTTCCTCAAATTTCTGCCAGATTTTATCAGGGTCTTTCTTCTCTTCATCCGTGAGTGCCCAGCTATTAAATATGCGTAAACCTTCTTGGCCTACCCACAGGGGAATGTACGTTAATTTTTCCTCCTTAGTCTTCTCTTTAAATGGACCACTGAATATCAAGTTGCAATACTGCTTGAAAGCACGAAATGTACTCACAATGTCTGCATTGTTCCACTCCATGTGTGGGGGGTTTATACCCGACAAGTCAGTCATGATTGTACTGTATTGACACGTGTGTGTATAACGCTCACCGTCACAGTACAGTGAAGATAGGTATCACCAGTGTTCTTCAATCTTGACCGGTTAGTTGTCGCTAACCGAACGATGAATATTGATCAGTGCGTGTAGTATACACTGACTGGTACAGTTGTAACGTTTAGGTTAACGCTACTAGACTATTGTTGTTTGCTATGTTATGTTTCGCCGATACATAGATAAGAGAAGCCAATCAGAGAATATATACCTTGACTAGTTGTTTAATTTAGATTCAACACTGCACTGTTACAATGTACAAGTGGTCGCGTCTGGCGTCAAAGGCGCATTCCCCGAATTCGCTTGTCCAGCGGCGGGTGCTCACGCACGTGCCAATCACAGCGTCGGACGCGTCTGCGTACACATGGCTTCACCACCTTTGCTCTGGACGGTGGCGGCACCTAACGGGAAAGACCCGCTATTCTGTGACACCACCCTCCAGGAGGTGGCGCCGTCTATCCACACGAACGCGTCACGCGCGCTCAACATGGCCGCCTTCCCGAGCGCTGACAGCTTTTCACGGTGCGTTTAACGCATCTAATCCAGCTAATCCCACTATCCGGTGACACCCCACGGTCGAGCGGTTCTAAAGTCGCATCGCATTAGCCGCGGAACATCACCGAGCATCGCCTCCATGCTAGGGCCACCACTGCTAATCACGGCACGTGCTCGCCGCTAATTAGAGTTGATCCCTAACAAGTGGCGTGGGTGCTTGTGACAGCAGCATTGCAGCAGCATGTTACGGCGCAGCGGGCCGCCATCTTTGACCGCTCAGCTCGCCCGGCCCGCAGGCCATATTGATCGCCCGTGGTTGCTAGGGGCAACGCCGTAGAGTGAATGTCTCCGTTGACGCGGCGACGCGGCGTGCCCGCGTCGCGTGTGAGGGGGGGGGGGAGTGCCTTGTAACATGGTCGTTACACAAATGTGATTCGAATGAACGATGGTGGATTTCTTTTAATATCCTATTAACACTTGCCGTCAGGCAGCCTTTGTTGATGTATGCTTGCTCAGTATATGATACACATGTCTTTGTGGGACATCCAGAACAATGTCTCACAAGGACAATGCAACTAATCTATATACAGTAGAGTCGAGTAGACTCTATAATTTTAGTGTCAGGACACGCCCAACTGTCAGTGAGCTTCCTACCCTATTTGGCACATCCGCTACACCATCCCTTGACACATACAAAAATGATTAGAATGAACGATGGTGGATTTCCTTTAATATCCTGTTAAAACTTGCCACCAGGCAGCCTTTGTTGATGTATGCTTGCTCAGTATATGATACACATGTCTTTGTTAGACATCCAGAACAGTGTCCCACATGGACAATGCAACTAATCTATATACAGTAGACTGTATAATTATAGTGGCAGGACACGCCCAACTGTGAGTGAGCTTTCTTCCCTATTTGGTACATCCGCTACACCATCCCTTGATACATGTATACAAATATGATTAGAATGAACGATGGTGGATTTCCTTTAATATGTGTGTTCACAATACATTTTGTGAAAATTATGTTAATAAAAGTTATACTAACTGGTAAGCTTGCAGGGACTTGTACGCCTTCAGTGATTCCCGAGTATAAAAGCAGGGCTTGTCAATAAGATGCGTGTAAACATCGCCGAATGTTAGATCTGGCCACAGACCGGGGTCGTCACACCAACCGCATCCTTTCGACTGCGCCAAAATGTGGTGAGCGTACAGGCCGCGAGCTGGCAATAGGATGCTGCACAAACAAACCACTGAACCCACACCCACTACACTGTACGAGGTTTCTTTATTGCGAAGGAAACGTGAGATAGAAGTCAGAGCGGTGTCCTTTTCAGTCGTGCTTACCGAGACCACGTCCTTCCACTCCTGATCCCGATTTTACATAGCTCCGTTCCCCTTGTCTCCTACAGCCAAAGTGAGCTTTGCGCGCGAATTCGTGAGCTCATTCCCGCCAGCGACAATCACGTGCTGCCACCTATCGACGGCAATGATACCCGATTTCCAACCGGTTATATATAGACAACATGTTCTGGTTATAGCTGAAGACGACGACCTACTGATAGCTAACCGGCATGCAGCATATCGTCAGTTCGTATTGTAGCAGCATGGTCGTTTAGGTGCCGGTCAAAGAATGACCATTCTATCTTGCTGTGTATGGAAAATTAGAGACAAATTTCCAGACGCTTTTGGACAATACACTGGCTTTTTAGCTGACAGATTATCCTGAAGTTATACCACACCACACAACTCTAATTTTCATTGTCAAATTGCGAGGCATGCTTTTCCACAAGCTGACTTGTCGCTGGTGGTGCTATTTGAGCGAGATGTTCCGACAGCCTTCGGGGGTCATCAGCTGGCCAAACACACTGGCCGTGCATGCCAACTTTGTCCTTGATTCTTCGTAGCAATGCCTGGCGAATCAGAGTCCTAATGTGCGGGTATTAGTGCAGCGGCTAAGAACATTTATTGTGCACTTTGTGAAGAAAGCACCATTTTTTGTGTACATATAGATTATTGTATTGTGGATTTTTTCAGATATGGAGCCATCGCGAATTTTACCTCTGAGCCGCCATTTTCCAAGATGGCCGCCAAGATGGCCTAAAAAAATTCATACTTTTACAAATACCCTATATATGTCAAAAATACACATACAAACCTAGAGTAAACAACTGCATATATGTTTCAGAACCCACACAATTGATTTATAATAGTTTTGGTCTTCTCATGTGCTTCAAATTCAAGATGGCGACTTAAAATGGCCGCCAAAATGCTATTTTTGCGATATATCTGCAAGTATTTTAGGTCTAATTGTCATTCAAGTGTTATAATTTCTACAAAAAAATCACGCAATTATACATAATTCGATACCTGGATGGCATTCATGTTATAAAGATAAGTAACACTGTGTTTC
>NW_014578039.1:33518-52351 GCF_000485595.1 Priapulus caudatus | reverse complement strand
AAAAACAAGCTACATCCTTAAAGTTTTTATTTGTATTTATACATATTACGTGAGAAATGACCCGCTAAAATTACTTCGCATTTCTTACTAAGTTTTGCTATACAAATTGAAACGCAATCATCTCATATAGCAGTTCATCTAAGTACAACTGTAATGAACGTTAAGGAATCATATGGGAAACTTACTCATGAATTCTTCTATTGCCATGTGGGCATCTGTGACAACTTCTTTCACCTTAAACCTTTGGCTATGACTTCCCCAGGTCGTCGTTAAATCCCTTAAACCCTTCACCATATTCGTAAACTTTCTGTCACTTGTTTGTCTAGTGTTTTAATAGTTTAGTATTTTTTAAACTCACTCCATGATAGTGTAGCTGCGCAGTACTGGGCAGAATACCCTGGAGAGTCCATTTCGTCCATAGTCTGCATATATACGTTTTGTTACTTATTATTAATAAGCTAAACCCAGCTGTTTTAATTTGGAGTTGAAATTGGCAGTAATGGACAGAGTAGTGGGTCTCTATTATTTGGAGTCAACATTTACAACAATTTAAATACATTTCATAGATTAGTACATACCCAGTACAGCAATCTCCTTGTCTTTCATATCGGCTACTACTTCTTCTGGTGTCACTCCAGAGGTTCTCTACTGTTGGCACCAGGTAGCTTCTTTGAATGTTGTGGAACGTGGCTACAGACACAAACTTCTTAAGTGCTCCGCCTAGAGCCATCTTGTGAAAATGTTTGCCTGACGTCAGAATGGACGCAGCAATCAGGATGTCTATGCTGTGCAAGCGTTTATTTAACAGTGGCTGTGAACACCATTTGTGCACAAGGTGCTTGTTCTCGCGAACTGCAATAAAAAACGTGTACAGCATAAGTTACAACGCATGATGCTTAAATGTATAAGAAAATGTTGGAGAACTAATCAGGGGTTGGCAAGAAATTTTAATTTTCAGGAAATTGTGTCAACACGTGATGGACAGAAAGTACAACATATGGAGAAGAAGGGATTTACTGACGCCATGGGGGAACTCCTACCGAAGGTTTGAAGGTTAAAGAAGTTTTGTTGCCGATGCCCACGCGGGAATAGGAGCATTCATGTACAATTTTCCAGCTTGCCGGCCGTAATATTTCTGTCAGTGAAAATGTTCGAAGGAAAAACTGCATTAAAAGTATATACATCTTGAATATGAACATGCATGAGAATTTTTACCCATTTCAGATACAACGCGGATCCAACGAATTTCTCCCGGTACACTGCGTATCATGGGTGTTTGCCAGTGTCTTTATTAGTTTCACGAATGACAGGCAGACAATGTCATCTGTTATTCTTTCACAGTCATCCTTCGTTTTAACCCGATCGATAGCCGGCCCAACCTCTTCTGTTGCGTCAATCTGTCCCCAACATCAACATCCGGCACCTCCATCCCGAACTCCATTTCTTCTAACGGCACTTCTTCAGTTGCTGTTATTACTCTATCTCGGTCTGAAATAGGAGTAATCAGGTTGTAAAATCTTTAACAACGTTACGTAGTAAAGCTGCAATCTGTGTCCAATGTTATTGATTTATTTTTGATTAGCAACGTTCACATCGACAAAGGTCATTTCACACGAAGACTAAGTGCTAGTGTAGTGGCGCTAGGGTCGCCGCTATGAGAATTATGTGCGTGTGAATGCACAATTTTTTTCGGATCATTTCTTGGCTCCGGTGGCAAAGCGGGACTGTGTTGCGTGGCAGCAGGTGGCAAAACAATGAGACAAATAAACTCAACGCAAGATACTTACTTATACGGAACCGGTAGTTTTATTTGCTATGATACACACTACAGTTTATACGGTATCGTATCGAGTAGTTACTCGACGCGTTAGAAATGCTCTGGCTGTGTGACTCACTAGCTGTTGTGACTATAATATTTTTAGGGCAGAAGGCCGGTAAACGGTTACGTGCAATAATATAGGTGCTTTGGTGCGAACGTGACACGACGTATCTATGCAGATTGTCGGGAGTGAGAATAAGACGTAACGGCACCTGCTGTCGGCGGTCTCCTCTCTCCTCTCTGCGTCGCGCCGTTTCTTGTTCCTTCTTCGTTCTTCTGTCGTCTGTCGGCCCTCTTCTTCCTTCTGTCTTCGGTCTTCTTTCTTCTTTCACCTGCCTTCTCTCTTCTATCTTTCGTCTTCTTTCTTCCCTCCTCCTCCTTCTTGCTTCTGTCTCCTCTCTGCTATCTTCGTTCTTCTGTCTTCTCCCTTCTTTCTTTCTTCTCTCTTCTTCTTCCCCTTTCTGCTCTCTTCTTCCTTCTTCTTCTCCTTTATCTTCTTTCTCTCCTCTCTCTTCTTTCTTTCCTTCCTCTTCTTCCTTCTATCTTCTTCTCTTCTCTCTCCTCTTCTCTCTATCTTTTATCTCCTGTCGTCTTTCTTCTTTCTATTATTTTATGCCTTCCTTCTTCTTTCTCTGCTCTTCTCTCTATCTTTTATCTCCTATCGTCTTTCTTCTTCTTTCGTCTGTCTTCCTTCTTCTCTCTCCTCTTCTCCCTCTTTGTCTGCCTCCGTGCAGTGATCTGTGTCCGTATGGCCTGTGTCTGTAGTGAGCTGTGTCTGTAATAATTCGTGTCTGTCTTGATCCGTGTCTTTATAAGGCTCCGTGTCTTTACTGTTCTGTGTCTCCTGCTGCTCCGTGTCTGTACTGTTCTGTGTCTTCTGCTGCTCCGTGTCTGTACTGTTCTGTGTCTTCTGCTGCTCCGTGTCTGTACTGTTCTGTGTCTTCTGCTGCTCCGTGTCTGTACTGTTCTGTGTCTTTTGCTGCTCCGTGTCTTTGGTGCTCCTAGTGGGCTGCTGCCCAGGCGTTCTGATTTCTCTTACTTTTCGGCCGCCTTATATACGGCCTGGTTGCTACCTGGCCGTGTACGATCCGCCCCCTTTTCCTAGCAACAAGCAGGGGGTGTTCCCAGCTGGCAACGCTTCCGTACCAGTTTATACCGGTGTACTCTTTGCCTGGATGCGGCCAGGTGTTTTATATTACGCTCTGTATTTAGACCTGTTGCTAGCTGAAACTAGCCGAGTATCTTTCTATTTGTATTCCATTCTAATTACCGTTCTATTTATTTTCTCTTTATTCTTTTAACCTGTACTTTACTACTGCTAGGCTTTTCCTTTATTTGATTTTGTGTATTCATTTCTTAAGTGGAATTTGGGTGTCATCTGGTTTTCCGATCCAGGTTTTCAGTTATACCAAAATGGCCGCGCCTCGTTGTGTTGTTGTGGTTTGTAAACTAGATTCTTCGGTGAAACCGAAATCTCTACACCCCCCCTTACTTTCTCTAGCATCCGCCCTCGGATGCGGATTACTTTGACTTCTCCCCTGTAAATTATGCGATTCTAGAGTTGTTTGATAAAGATTATAAATCCTTTTAATAAAACTTTTCTTTTAAACGTACAACATATACCCGTGTTTTAAAATTACCAGCGGAAGGTTATATAGATCCTTTCCAAAGTTATAATATATAGACGTGTCAACGGTATCAGGTTATATAGGGTTTTTAAGATTATATAAAATATAAACGTTTCAATGGTATAAGATTATATATGTCTTTTCAAAAATATATATATTTTAACAATTATAAAAACATCGGATTATATATATATGCTATGTATATGTCCCTGAAACTGTTTTTCCTGAGGATGGAGCTGCTCAAGGTTTTCTAGAGCTCTTCGTCCGAAGATGGCCCCGCCGAACTCGAGCTCAGTCCTAGCTCTTGCTGGAGCGTTACTCCAGATGCTAGGCCCTCGATGGCGCGGTATCGCCTTCTTAGCTGCTGCACCAGCTCGCTGGCGGTGACTGGCCTGATGGCGGTCCATCTTTCTTTGTCTCTCTTCAGCTCTTCTATCTCCTTCTGCAGCTCCGCCTTTTCCCTCTTCGTTCTCTCCAATTCCCCTTCCTCTTGCTTGATCCTCTCCCGTTTCCCCCTCTCCTCTTCCTGCTCCCGCTTCTCGATGGTGCGTAGCTCCTCGAGGTGTCGTTCTTCTTCTTCAATTCGGATCATTAGCTTCTTCCAGTTCTGCCGTAGGCCGGCGAGGCGTTGACTGCTTCGCCCAATGCGGGTGGTAGTGCTGACTTTGGGTGCGGCTGTCAGAGGGCTCCGGGTGACGTCGGCAGTGGCGCTGGCCTCCGGTGCGGTGGGCAGAGGGCTTTGAGCAAGGTCAGCAGGGGTGTTGGGTTGTGGAGTGGGAGGAAGGGGACTCACCATGCCGTCCTCTTCCCAGGCGAAGGGCCGGACCAGCATGGTTAGGACCTCCTCGGGGAGCTCCTCCTCCCCTCCTCTCTTGCTCGTTGTCCAACTCTTCTGCGCTTCCTCGTACCTTTGTTCGCGTGCCACCTGCTTGGCCTTTTCTCTCTCCCGCTTCTTCTTCTTTTCCTCCTCCTCCTCGAATCGTCGGCGTCTGGCGGTTTTGGCCAGCTCGTCCCTCTCTATGCGTCGCTTCTCTTGCCTCTCCCTGCTTTCCTCCTCCTTCCTCCTTCCACAGCTCTCGTCCGCCCTTGTTGTTAAGACCCCGTCCATGGCCTGGCGGGGCAGTCTATGGGCGACCCGGTTCCGCGGGCTTGGATTGGGGTACCCTGGGGTTTCCCTCCGTGGCAGGGCCTTGGTGTACGGCCAGGATTGTCCAGCCCCGTGGCCGTACCCGTTCTGCTGGCCTGGCGGTCTCTGCTTCCCGGATGGACCTGGCTTGCTGCCTCCTTTTAGCTGCGGCCGTGGTGCGGGAAGATTCCCTCCCAGGGTGTCATCGGATCCTGCATGGATCTCGAATCCCTCGTCCATCCTGCAAAATGTTGCCCAAAGATTACGTTAGTGTTGCCCCCCTCAGGTAGTGGTATTTCCTCCCCCTATAGGTCCATGCGTCTGGGTGGCTTCCTAATACGCTCTCCCTTCCTCACAGTGGGTCTCTCTTCTAGCTGAAGTGCCCCCTCCTCCTGGTTTCTTTCCTCCCCCCTTTTTGTGGGTGGGCCTTCGGCCCAGTGATCCTTAGGGACAGCCCCCTCTGGGAGGTCCCCACCGCCCCCTTGCCAGGGAGGGTCAGGTGGTTCGGGTACATCGTTCTCCTCTCCCTGCCAGCCCTCAATAACCGTGTCTTGGTCCGTTTCCGGGGTTTCTTCATCTTGGTGAATTACTGGGTGTTCCACCACCCTTGGCATCCTCCAATCCAGCAGTGCCTCCTCTGTTTCGTAGGGTTTTAGATAGTCGATGTGTACCACTCGCCTTTTTGTGTGTATTCCCTCCTGAATAACACATAGTAACTCGCTGATCTTTTTAATAATCAAATAGGGTCCCCGCCAGCCATGACCCAGTTTTCTTCGGATTCCTGGTGGATACCAGTACCAGACGAATTGGCCGGCTTCTAAGTGGAGGGATTTGACGTCCTTATCGTATCCTTTCTTTTGTCTTTGTGCGGCCTGTTTCAGTGATATGCGTGCAAAGTCGTATGCCTCGGACATCACATCCTGTATCCACTGAACGTATTCGTGCGGGCACCTGGTATTCCGTTGAGGGTCGGGTGGTGGTCCCACCATTATGTCTACTGGCAGGTGGATCTCCCGTCCAAACATCATTAGATTGGGTGAGCAGCCGGTAGAGGCTTGCGTTGTGGCTCGGTAGGCCATCATGACGAATGGGAGATGCTCATCCCAATCATCTCTGTACTGATTTACAAACATGGATAGCATCTGTTGTAATGTCCGATTAAACCTTTCCACTAGTCCGTCGGATCGTGGGTGATATGGTGTGGTTCGGGTTTTGTTGATTTGTAGCAGTTTACACACCCCCTGGAATAGTCGGGATTCGAAATCGGGGCCTTGGTCCGTATGGATTTGATAGGGTACTCCATATCGACATATGTACTCCGTGACGAGGGTGTCCGCGACCGTATAGGCCTCCTGATTTGGCAAGGCGTAGGCTTCGGTCCATTTAGAAAAGTAGTCGCAGACGACCATGATCACCTTTTTTCCCGCAGAGGTTTCCTCGAGTGGTCCCATAATGTCGATGGCAATTCGCTCGAATGGTGCCCCGTAAGTCATTTGTTTTAATCGTCCTCTCTTCAGTCCCTTTCCTGGCTTTCGTCTAGCGCAGGTACTGCAGTATCGGCACCATCTCTTGATGTCTTGAGTGTACCGGGGCCAGTAGAATCTCTGTTGTATACTTGCCCTGCTTCGTTTTTCCCCTTGGTGTCCTGCTGTCCGGTGATAGTGTAACTGCTGAAATATTTCTTTGCGTAGACTTTTTGGAACAATTAGCTGCCGGATGGGGTGACTTGGGGTGACCGATGTCTCCCACCGTCGGTACAGCCGTCCTTCGTGGACTTCTAGTTGGTCCCACTGTCCCCAATACGCTTTAGCCTCTGCTCCTAGGTGTGAGATTTGTCCGAAGTCTGGCTTTGGTGACCCCTCTTCTTTTAATTCTTGAAAGAAGCTCATGACCGGTAGGCCATCTTGGCGGCCATCTTGGAAAATGGCGGCTATGAGGTAAAATTCGCGATGGCTCCATATCTGAAAAAATCCACAATACAATAATCTATATGTACACAAAAAATGGTGCTTTCTTCACAAAGTGCACAATACCATCGAATTATGGTCCTTAGCCGCTGCACTATATATCTTCCTTACCTTGCACGGGTAAGCTGTCCACCTCCCACTTGTGTTGTTGTAATAAATGTCGTGCGTATCTAAAGAAAAGTTATTCAAACATGTTTTGTTTTGTAGTATTTTTAACTGCACGGAAAGTCTTACTTCACAAGTGTACAAGATATGGAAAAAATGCAACAATGCTGTCAATATGTCTGTATACAGTAAGGACAATTGCAATTATGCTCACAAGAACATTTACTTACACAACGCTGCCCTCCTTATTATTCAGCAATGGCCTGTCTAAATGAACGTTGTGGTCCAACGCTGCCAATAGGTTGCGTGCCCTATAGAATGATGGTGTATATGCGAACCTCTTCAGTACATTAGTATGTGATTATGGAAGACCTCCAATGCAGATGTACTTCTGTTAACCAGGCAGAAAAATATTATTGTAAAAGACATGTAAATCAATCAAAACGAACATTACTCAAAATTTACCCAGCCACCTTTAATATTGGGAGAGCAAACACGTTACCTAAATTTCAGCTCCTAGCTGACTCTGTTGAGAAACCGTTTGTCCAGAACGATCTTGGCGAGGATTGTCAATGCTTGGTAGTCTGACTTTCTGTCCAGCCACAGTTTGTCCCGCTCATCGTCGTTCAGTGGTCCATGCTGGCACTTGTTTGTTCCTTGCCCATAAGGCAGAATCCAGTGGTGCTCATTAACGACATGGTTAAGTAAGCTTCTCCATATGTTCTGCAATCATAAATTCGGCATAACTGAAACGTATTCTAGAATGATACTAGACCAGGGGTGGGCAATCTTTTTGTCCTATAGGTCACATTGAACAGAAGAAAGTAAACCGGGGGCCAACCATTGCAAAATTGATATGAACCATGAAAATCATTCATTTGCACTGATTTGCAGGGAAAAAATAGACATGAAGAAGATTGCATAACATTTGGAACACACAGGCAACTACTGTACACTACTGTTTTAAAATTGTAAAAACGCTTCGATTTAGCCAACATATTGTTGATCTGATAAAGTGTCCAGGGCCGGATTAAAGTACTTTGCGGGTCGCATCCAGCCCACGGGCCAAAGTTTTCCCTTGTGTGTACCAGACACTTCAGCACTATAACAATAAGCAACATTCAACTCAAAATAGTGTCTAGGTAACTTTAAGACAACTTACCAGGAACTCGGCATACGTCTGTGCTTGTTGACACTTAAACCAGAAATGGTTGATGATGTCTCTAGCCCATTTCTTCAAGGATTCGCATCCTTTCTGTTGTCCTGCCTGAAATTCACAAACAAATATAATGTTCTCCATAGTATGCTGTAACTCCTTCAATCACAAAAGAAAATGTAACAATAGTTCCGGTAAAGTTATCCATTCTATTTGAGAAATTACATCGTAGCTGTTTTTAATGCACTACAAAAGGCGATTGTTATTCTGCATTATAATGAAATTTGGGTTTAAATTACAACTGCGTGTAGTTTAGTGACACTTGGGAAGTATTTCGGAATACATACGGAAATTATCTTCTTCCACAATTTTTTTTGCAACGTGTCACACATCGTTCAAGTGCTTCACGTCAGGATACTGAGTCCCAATGAAAGATTACAGACAGAAGATGCTACTACAAAAACAAGCTACATCCTTAAAGTTTTTTATTTGTATTTATACATATTACGTGAGAAATGACCCGCTAAAATTACTTCGCATTTCTTACTAAGTTTTGCTATACAAAATTGAAACGCAATCATCTCATATAGCAGTTCATCTAAGTACAACTGTAATGAACGTTAAGGAATCATATGGGAAACTTACTCATGAATTCTTCTATTGCCATGTGGGCATCTGTGACAACTTCTTTCACCTTCAAACCTTTGGCTATGACTTCCCCCAGGTCGTCGTTAAATCCCTTAAACCCTTCACCATATTCGTAAACTTTCTGTCACTTGTTTGTCTAGTGTTTTAATAGTTAGTATTTTTTAAACTCACTCCATGATAGTGTAGCTGCAGTACTGGGCAGAATACCCTGGAGAGTCCATTCGTCCATAGTCTGCATATATACGTTTTGTTACTTATTATTAATAAGCTAAACCCAGCTGTTTTAATTTGGAGTTGAAATTGGCAGTAATGGACAGAGTAGTGGGTCTCTATTATTTGGAGTCAACATTTACAACAATTTAAATACAATTTCATAGATTAGTACATACCCAGTACAGCAATCTCCTTGTCTTTCATATCGGCTACTACTTCTTTCTGGTGGTCACTCCAGAGGTTCTCTACTGTTGGCACCAGGTAGCTTCTTTGAATGTTGTGGAACGTGGCTACAGACACAAACTTCTTAAGTGCTCCGCCCATAGAGCCATCTTGTGAAAATTGTTGCCTGACGTCAGAATGGACGCAGCAATCAGGATGTCTATGCTGTGCAAGCGTTTATTTAACAGTGGCTGTGAACACCATTTGTGCACAAGGTGCTTGTTCTCGCAGAACTGCAATAAAAAACGTGTACAGCATAAGTTACAACGCATGATGCTTAAATGTATAAAGAAATGTTGGAGAACTAATCAGGGGTTGGCAAGAAATTTTAATTTTTCAGGAAATTGTGTCAACACGTGATGGACAGAAAGTACAACAATATGGAGAAGAAGGGATTTACTGACGCCATGGGGGAACTCCTAACCGAAGGTTTGAAGGTTAAAGAAGTTGTTGCCGATGCCCACGTGGGAATAGGAGCATTCATGTACAATTTTCCAGCTTGCCGGCCGTAATTTTCTGTCAGTGAAAATGTCGAAAGGAAAACTGCATTAAAAGTATATACATCTTGAATATGAACATGCATGAGAATTTTTACCCATTTCAGATACAACGCGGATCCAACGAATTTCTCCGCGTACACTGCGTATCATGGGTGTTTGCCAGTGTCTTTATTAGTTTCACGAATGACAGGCAGACAATGTCATCTGTTATTCTTTCACAGTCATCCTTCGTTTTAACCCGATCGATAGCCGGCCCAACCTCTTCTGTTGCGTCATCGTCCCCAACATCAACATCCGGCACCTCCATCCCGAACTCCATTTCTTCTAACGGCACTTCTTCAGTTGCTGTTATTACTCTATCTGGTCTGAAATAGGAGTAATCAGGTTGTAAAATCTTTAACAACATTACGTAGTAAAGCTGCAATCTGGTGTCCAATGTTATTGATTTATTTTTGATTAGCAACGTTCACATCGACAAAGGTCATTTCACACGAAGACTAAGTGCTAGTGTAGTGGCGCTAGGGGTCGCCGCTATGAGAATTATGTGCGTGTGAATGCACAATTATTTTTCGGGATCAAGTATTCTTGCTCCCGGTGGCAAAGCGGGACTGTGTTGCGTGGCAGCAGGTGGCAAAACAATGAGACAAATAAACTCAACGCAAGATACTTACTTATACGGAACCGGTAGTTTTTATTGCTAGTATACACACTACAGTTATACGGTATCGTATCGAGTAGTTACTCGACGCGTTAGGAATGCTCTGGCTGTGTGACGTACTAGTTGTTGTGACTATAATATTTTTAGGGCAGAAGGCCGGTAAACGGTTACGTGCAATAATATAGGTGCTTCGGTGCGAACGTGAACCCGACGTATCTATGCAGATTGTCGGGAGTGAGAATAAGACGTAACGGCACCTGCTGTCGGCGTTCTCCTCTCTCCTCTCTGCGTCGCGCCGTTTCTTGTTCCTTCTTCGTTCTCTGTCGTCCGTCGCCCCCTCTCTTTCTCTGTCCTCGGTCTTCTTTCTTCTATCACCTGCCTTCTCTCTTCTATCTTTCGTCTTCTTTCTTCCCTCCTCCTTCTTGCTTCTGTCTCCTCTCTGCTATCTTTGTTCTTCTGTCTTCTCCCTTCTTTCTTTCTTCTCTCTTCCTTCTTCCCCCTTCTGCTCTCTTCTTTCCTTCTTCTTCTTCCTTCTATCTTCTTCTCTCCTCTCTCTTCTTTCTTCTGTCTTCTTTCTTCTCTCTTCTATCTTCTTTCTTCTTTCTCTGCTCTTCTCTCTATCTTTTATCTCCTATCGTCTTTCTTCTTTCTATTATTTTATGCCTTCCTTCTTCTTTCTCTGCTCTTCTCTCTATCTTTTATCTCCTATCGTCTTTCTTCTTCTTTCGTCTGGTCTCTTCCTTCTTCTTTCTTCCTTCTTCTTTCGTCTGCCTCCGTGCAGTGATCTGTGTCTGTATGGCCTGTGTCTGTAGTGAGCTGTGTCTGTAATAATTCGTGTCTGTCTTGATCCGTGTCTTTATAAGGCTCCGTGTCTTTAATGCTCCGTGTCTTTGATGCTCTGTCTTTAATGCTCCGTGTCTTAATGCTCCGTGTCTGTACTGCTCGTGTCTTTTGCTGCTCCGTGTCTTTTGCTGCTCCGTGTCTTTGGTGCTCCTAGTGGGCTGCTGCCCAGGCGTTCTGATTTCTCTTACTTTTCGGCTGCCTTATATACGGCCTGGTTGCTACCTGGCCGTGTACGATCCGCCCCCTTTTCCTAGCAACAAGCAGGGGGTGTTCCCAGCTGGCAACGCTTCCGTACCAGTTTATACCGGTGTACTCTTTGCCTCGATGCGGCCAGGTGTTTTATATTACGCGTCTGTATTTAGACCTGTTGCAGCTGAAAACTAGCCGAGTACCTTTCCATTTGTATTCCATTCTAATTACTGTTCTATTTATTTTCTCTTTATTCTTTTAACCTGTACTTTACTACTGCTAGGCTTTTCCTTTCTTTGATTTTGCATATTTATTTCTTAAGTGGAATTTGTGTGTTATCTGGTTTTCCGATCCAGGTTTTTAGTTATACCAAAATGGCCGCGCCTCGTTGCGTGTTGTGGTTTGTAAAAAATAGATTCTTCGTGAAACCGAAATCTCTACACTCCCCCTTACTTTCTCTAGCATCCGCCTCGATGCGGATTACTTTGACTTCTCCCTGTAATTATCGATTCCAGAGTTGTTTAATAAAGATTATAAATCCTTTTAATAAAAACTTTTCTTTTAAACGTACAACATATACCCGTGTTTTAAAATTACCAGCGGAAGGTTATATAGATCCTTTCCAAAGTTATAACATATAGACGTGTCAACGGTATCAGGTTATATATAGGGTTTTTAAGATTATATAAAATATAAACGTTTCAATGTTATAAGGTTATATATGTCTTTTCAAAAATATATATATTATAAAAATTATAAAAACATCGGATTATATATATGCTATGTATATGGCCCTGGAACTGATTTTCCTGAGATGGAGCTGATCAAGGTCCTCTAGATCTCTTCGTCCGAAGATGGCCCCGCCGAACTCGAGCTCAGTCCTAGCTCTTGCTGCGAGCGTACTCCAGATCTAGCGCCCCCGATGGCGCGGTATGCCTTCTTAGCTGCTGCACCAGCTCTGCTGGCGTGGACTGGCCTGATGCGCGGTCCATCTTTCTTGTCTCTCTTCAGCGTCTCTATCTCGCTTTGCAGCTCCGCCTTTTCCCTCTTGCTTCTCTCCAATTCCCCTTCCTCTTGCTCTGATCCCTCCCGTTTCCCCTCTCCTCCTCCTGCCTGCTCCCGCTTCTCGATGGTGCGTAGCTCCTCGCGGTGCCGTTCTTCTTTCAAATTCGGATCATATACTTCTTCCAGTTCCGCGAGGCTGGCGAGGCGTTGACTGCTCCCCCCAATGCGGGTGGTAGTGCTGACTTTGTGGCGGCCTGTCAAGAGGGCTCGCGGTGACGTCGGCAGTGGCGTCTGGTCTCGCCGTGCAGTGGCCAGAGGGCTTTGAGCAAGGTCAGCAGAGGTGTTGGGTTGTGGAGTGGGAGGAAGGGACTCACCATGCGCGTCCTCTTCCCAGCGAAGGGCCGACGCAGCATGGTTGGACCTCCCGGGGACTCCTCCTCCCCTCCTCTCTTGCTCGTTGTCAACTCTTCCTGCGCTTCCTCGTACCTCTGTTGGCTGCCGCCACTGCTTCGCCTTTCTCTCTCCCTCTTCTTCAATTCCTCCTCCCCTCCCGAATCGTCGGCGGTCTGGCGTTTTTGGCCAGCTCGTCCCTCCCTATGCGTCGCTTCTCTTGCCTCTCCCTGCTTCCTGCCTCCTTCCTCCTTCCACAGCTCTTCTCCGACGCGCCTTGTTGTTTAAGACCGGCGTCCACTGGCCTGCCGGGCAGCTCTATGGGCGACCCGGTTCCGCGGCGCTGGATGTGTATCCTGAGGTTTCGCCTCCGTGGCAGGGCCTTGGTGTACGGCAGGATTGTCCAGCCCCGTTGGCCGTACCCGTTCGCGGCCTGGCGGTCTCTGCTTCCCGATGGACCTGGTTGCTGCCTCCTTTTAGCTGCGGACGCCGTGGTGCGGGAAGATTTCCTCCAGGGTGTCATCGGATCCTGCATGATCTCGAATCCCTCGTCCATCCTGCAACATGTTTGGCGCACAAGATTACGTTAGTTGTGGCCCCCTCAGAGTAGTGGTAGTTGCCTCCCCCTATAGGTCCATGACGTCTGGGTGGATTTTCCTTTCCTAATACGCTCTCCCGTCGGCTACACAGTGGGTCTCTCTTCTAAGCTGAAAAGTGCCCCGCTCCTCCGGTTGTCTTTCCTCGGAACGCACCTTTTTGTGGAAGTGGGCCTTACGGCCCAGTGATCCTTAGGACAGCCTCCTCTGGGAAGGTCCCCACCGCCCCCCTTGCCAGGGAGGTCAAGTGTTCGGGTACATCGTTCTCCCTGCCCGCCAGCCCTCAATAACGCGTTCTGTCCGTTGCCGGGTGTTCTCATCTTGTGAATTACTGGGGTGTTCACACCCCTTGCATCCTCCGCCATATTTTTTTGAAATATCGCAGCAAATGGCCTCCTCTGTTTCGTAGGTTTAGAATACGTCGCTGTGATACCACTTGCCTTTTGGGTGTGTATTCCCTCCTGAATAACACATAGTAACTCGCCTGATCTTTTTAATAACAAAATAGCGGTCCCGCGCCCAGCATGCACCCAGTTTTCTTCGGATTCCGGTCGGAAGTACCAGTCCAACGACATTGGCCGCGGCTTCTAAGTGCCGACGGGATTGACGTCAACTTAATGTAACCTTCTTTTGCTCTTTGCTGGCGGGCCGTGTTTCATGATAATGACGTGCAAAGTCGATATGCCAGTCGGACATCACAATCCTGTAATCCATGACGTATGTCGTGCGGGCACGACTGAGTATTCCGTTGAGGATCGCGTGGTGTCCACAATATGTCACTGGCAGGTGAGTCTCCCGTCAAACATCATTAAGATTGGTGAGGCAGCCGTAAGAAGGCTTGCGTTGTGCTCGGTAGGCCATCCTGACGAATGGGAGATGCTCATCCCAATTGCATCTCTGTACATGATTTACAAACAATGGATAGCATCTGTTGTAATGTCGCGATTAATACCTTTGCCACTATTCCGTCGATCGTGGTGATATAGGTGTGGTTCGGGTTTGTGATTTGTACAGTTTACACCCACCCCCTGGAATAGTCGGGATTCGAAATGGGCCTTGGTCTGTATGGGATTTGGAATAGGTACTGCCATATGCCGACACTACTGTACCCGTGACGAGGGGTCGCGCGACCGTATAGGCCTCCTGATTCAGGCAATGCGTAGGCTTCGTGGCCACTTAGAAAAGTACGTCACCCAAGACGACCGCATGATCACCTTTTTTCCCGCAGGAGTTTCGCTCGAGTGTCGCCATAATGTCGATGGCAATTCGGCTCGAAAGGTGGGCCCGCTAAGTCTTTCGTTTAATCGTCCTCGTCTTCAGTCTTTCCGGCTTTCCGTCTAGCGCAAGGTACTGCAGTAGTCCGGCACGCAATCTCTTGATGTTCTGAGTGTGACCCGGGGCCAGTAGAATCTCTGTGTATACATTGCCCATGCTTCGTTATTCCCCATTGTGTCCTGTGTCCGGTGATAGTGTAACTGGCTGAAATATTTCATTTGCGTAGACTTTTTGAAGCAATTAGCTTGCCGGATGGGGTGACTGGGGTCGACCGATGTATCCCCCGTCGGTACAGCCGTGACCTTCGTGGACTCTAGTTGGTCGCCACTGAGTCGCCCAATAGTGCCTTAGCCTACTGCTCCTAGGTTGTGAGATATTGTACGAAGTCTGGCTTTGGTGACCCCTCTGCTTTTAAAATTCTGAAAGGAAGCCTCATACCGATCTCCTTTTGCTAACCTCCGCTTAGGTTCTGCCGCCCCCATTGATTTCCAGGTCATCCGGCTTCGAGTTGTCCCTGTGGTGGCCTTAGGTTCTCATTTCGCCTTGTACTAGCACAGTAGCGTGGCAATTGTCCTCATCACACGTCTCTCTCTCCGTTGCTACTGGTTGGTGTCCTTTCTTTCAGCCCCTCACTTTCTGCGGGTAACATCCTCTCTGTGGCATTCCCGTGCCTATCGTCTGGGCAGTCCTCCCTCGGGCATTTGGTTACTGTTTTCCGGGACAGAGCATCAGCATTCAGGTGATGCTGCCCTTTCCGGTGCTCAATTCTTAAGTTATAGGTATCTAGGAGTGTAATCCATCGGGCTATCATACCTTCCGGGTTTTTAAAGTTTACGAGCCAGGTCAATGATGCATGGTCGGTTCTGACTCGGAAAGGCCGTCCCCACAAGTAGTGATGGTACTGCTTTACAAATGTTACCACCGCGAGTAACTCCTTCTTTGTGGTACAATATCTTCTCTGTGATCGGCTTAGCATTCTGCTGGCGTAGGCGATTACTTTTTCCTCCCCTTGCTGGATCTGGGACAGTACTGCTCCCAAGCCAATATTGCTTGCATCAGTGTCTAGTGTGAATTCTTCCTCGGGGGTGGGGTATGCCAGGATTGCCTATACCGGAGATAAGCACGCAGTTGTTAACGCTTCCTGGAATCCAAACGACTCCAAAGCAAGATGGCGACTCAAGGCAGTGAACGCCGCACAGTAACACCGAGGTTCAGCTAACCCGTTGTTCTGTAGATGTCGCGGCGACGACGTTGTGTGGTCGAACCGGTAGTCACGTGTGAACGTTTTGAACTCATGGCTAGAAAATTCTGGGCAATTGTCACTCATGAACTGTTCTGGAATTCCATATCTCGCAAAGTGCTCTTTCAAGACACTAATGACTGTCATGGATTTCGTATCCAGTATTCAATCGGTCGCACATTTTTTTTTTCATAAAAATCAGCAGCCTGATATGAGGTTATTGATACTACCGAGAGCAACCAATTGGTGCTTTGTGCTCAAGGACGATATTTTTTTGCAATTTCTCGGATAACTTTATTGCGATAGCCACCATAATAGAGAAGCCACGCTACTTGATGGTTAGAAGAGAGACTCATGAATCTTTGTTCTACCCGCCTGGTTTTCATGATCTGAAGAATTTCTGGTCTTTTCAAGCGGAATGATTCCAGATCGTATTTCACATGTCCTCCATATGGCCAACTAAATACACCGTATCTTAAACTTTTTATGGTTTTCATTGTTGGTGAATCAGTCTACTAGGTGTTCCGAGCTGTCTATAGAATGACTCCGTATAGAAGATTGAGAACTTCGAGTGTTGCCTCGACTTTGATTGAGTCCTGCAATGGAATACACTGTTGCAGTCTCATCAGTTGTCTGTTGTGAGAATCCTGAGATTGCTGTTCCTTTTAATTGACTTAATACATCTCGGACAATGTGATCGACTAGCTGTATTGAGATGTCTTTATTAGGGGGGGGAGATAGATATGCATGTGATCACGTCTTTTAAAGGTTCTGCTCCTATCTCGACTGGGTTATCTGATGCTGCCTTCTCTATCCACTCATCTACATTATCTCTCAGGGAATTGAGACGAAGATGAGGGAAGATGTTTTGTCTGTTTAGACTGGGCCTTAGAACTATTTTTGGTTCAACAGGGTTGTCCAAATCTTGCTGATGCACGTATGCCTCCTCACAACTCGCATCAAGCTGCCGTAAGAGTCGATCCTCAGTGTCGACTCTTAAGAGTTGGGTTGACTGGTAATTTTTATTTTCCATTTTGTCTGGAATTATGTTAATGTTTTTTTGGTGTTGTGTCACAACACCGTCATGTGTCTCGATAACAAGTCTTACGACTCAAGAGTGTATATAAACAACTTACCCACTTGCATACGTCATCATTGGCCCCCACCAGAGCGTATCCATACCTCGTGCCTGAGATGCCCGACTAAACTACAATTATGATAGGTCTACTAACTGCTAAACCATACAAACCATACAATATTCTGTGCCATTAGATTACCCAGTGCTGTAGAGGATTTGGAAATAGAAAATTTATCCAGTGACAGTTTCATTTGGCCCAGCTTTTACTTATGCCTCTCATGCAGGTAGATTAAGAAATTAAATTAGAGTCATTCTTACCAAATATAGCCCGGTACAATGTGAGGTCCTTGAAGAAACCCTTCCCTTTCAGTCCTGTCCCACTTAGGTTATAACCTGCCGCAACCTCGTTGGCTAGAACCTCTCCCAAAATCCTGCGGGTTTCATGGCCCATATCATGGCTTCCAAATACACTTAAGTATTTCACCTGTAAAACAAACAAATTGTAAATTAGAGGCATAATCCAGGTAATCAATTACCTTTGGGAAATCTCTACACTAATTTTACTATCAGAAATATATATTGATGCAAACTAGAAGGCAGTTACTAAAAGTAGTTTGATAAAATAACGAGGGTGATTTATAACATGGACTGCAGAGTCCACCCTTCAAATACTTCATGTAAATATGGCGGGCCACAGGTTTCTCCTTATACGTCAGAATTCAATAAATCATCATTGACCAGTGTTGCCTTACGTGAATAAAGCAGACAATAGGCGTAAAACTGTCTGAAACTTACCACCTGATATTCAAATGCCTTTGCTTTGAGTTTCCTCTCGAAGACGAGGAGACCCTCCTTTAATTGTATATGGAATGTACCTTCTGGAAGCACTTCCACCCCATCATCAACATTCTGATCCTCACGGAGCTGCCTTCGTTCATGGCTTAGTTTGGCAACAACTTTCCTTAACAATCGTTGTTCGGATTTTATTGCTTCCAATTCTTGGAATATTTTGCCTGGAAATAGATGGATGACTTCACTCATTAATGCCATATGTGGCGAAATGGATGGGGTACCCTAAAAGTTTGTACAGTGTGGTTCAGTTCTTTGTTGGGGCACAAGGGGGCAGCACCGGACGGTTCATGGTGGGGAAAACGCTCGCGCACGGGCAGTCGACAAGGGGCCGTTTGTCTGCCGAAATAAAGAGTGAGGAACGTCTTTATTTTCGGTTCCATTTCGTTTACAAATTTCCCGTTTTGTCTATTTCAGCATCCCACCGTAACATTTTGGGTGCTCGTCCGTTAAAAAATCCCCCCATTAAAAAATGTCTGCGACATGTGTCCCCCAAGTCGATAAGCTGAAACAAATGGGTTAACACCCAATTTACTCGTGACAGGTGCTACATCAGAGACATGGTGTACTTACCACCCAAGAGTTTTGAGGATCCTGTACCCTTCTCCACTGGACGGCCGAGATAGTCAAAGGAGCAACCAACTCCTCCGACAGGAATCTACACAACACCGTCATGTGTCTCGATAACAAGTCTTACGACTCAAGTGTGTATAGAAACAACTTACCCACTTGCATACGTCATCATTGGCCCCCACCTGAGCGTATACATACCTCGTGCCTGAGATGCCCGACTAAACTACAATTATGATAGGCCTACTAACTGCTAAACTCGACCACCTGGAATACATATACACATACATCGACGGATGACCAATGCCTCACCTATTCGTCTACGACACCATCTCTCAAGCGACACCAGCGTAGCGTAGTGCCCCAAAGCAGGATGATCCATCCAAACAAATTCACCGACCAAAAAAGGCTTGTGGCTGCGGCTGGTACAATGGATTCCCCAACTGATCATACATGAACATCTGCCAAGGTTGCCGTTGACGCTGTGACCTTCCTTCCACCTCGTCCTGGCTTGACCCATCTCCTGACGTGGCCGTACCACTGGACCCCTGTCCTGCAGGGCTGAGCTGGTCGCTGGATGATCCAGAAGATGGCTGGAACGGTTCGGCTTCGAATTTCAGATCAGACCGCCTGTCCTCGCTTGACCCCTCCGCCATGGCTCCGGCCTGTCCATCATCATGCTCACTCAAATTCTCGCTTATGGTCCTCACCCTCTTATCATTCAAACTATCAACCGGTTTCGGCTGCATCATTATG
>NW_014578039.1:20433-33493 GCF_000485595.1 Priapulus caudatus | reverse complement strand
CTCTACACTAATTTTACTAACAGAAATATATATTGATTCAAACTAGAAGGCAGGTACTAAAAGTAGTTTGATAAAATAACGAGGGTGATTTATAACATGGACTGCAGAGTCCACCCTTCCAATAATTCATGTAAATATGGCGGGCCACAGGTTTTCCCTTATACGCCAGAATTCAATGAATCATCATTGACCAGTGTTGCCTTACGTGAATAAAGCAGACAATAGGCATAAAACTGTCTGAAACTTACCACCTGATCTTCAAATGCCGTTTCTTTGAGTTTCCTCTCGAAGACGAGGAGACCCTCCTTTAATTGTATAGGGAATGTCCCTTCTGGAAGCACTTCCACCCCATCATCAACATTCTGATCTTCACGGAGCTGCCTTCGTTCATGGCTTAGTTTGGCAACAACTTTCCTTAACAATCGTTGTTCGGATTTTATTGCTTCCAATTCTTAGAATATTTTGCCTGGAAATAGATGGATGACCTTACTCATTAATGCCATATGTGGCGAAATGGATGGGGGCCCTAACAGTTTGTACAGTGTGGTTTAGTTCTTCGTTGGGGGACAAGGGGGCAGCAATGGACGGTTCATGGTGGGGAAAATGCTCGCGCATAAAGAGGAAATGTCTGCCGAAATAAAGAGTGAGGAACGTCTTTATTTTCGGTTCCATTTCGTTTACAAATTTTTTGTTTTGTCCCTTTCAGCATCCCACCGTAACATTTTGGGTGCTCGTTCGTTAAAAAATCCCCCTGTTAAAAAATGTTGTCCGCGACATGTGTCCCCCAAGTCGATAAGCTGAAACAAATGGGTTAACACCGAAGTTACTCGTGACAGGTGCTACATCAGAGACATGGTGTACTTACACCCCAACAGTTTTTAGGATCTTGTACCCTTCTCCACTGGACGGCCGAGATAGTCAAAGGAGCGGCCAACTCCCCCGACAGGAATCCACACCACACCGTCATGTGTCTCGATAACAAGTCTTACGACTCAAGAGTGTATAGAAACAACTTGCCCACTTGCATACGTCATCATTGGCCCCCACCTGTGCGTATCCATACCTCGTGCCTGAGATGCCCGACTAAACTACAATTATGATAGGCCTACTAACTGCTAAACTCAACCACCTGGAATACATATACACATACATCGGCGGATGACCAATGCCTCGCCTATTCGTCTACGACACCATCTCTCAAGCTATACCAGCGTAGCGTAGTGCCCCAAAGCAGGATGATCCATCCAAACAAATTCACCGACCAAAAAAGGCTTGTGGCTCGCTGGTACAATGGATTCCCCAACTGATCATACATGAACATCTGCCAAGGTTGCCGTTGACGCTGTGACCTTCCTTCCACCTCGTCCTGGCTTGACCCATCTCCTGACGTGGCCGTACCACTGGACCCCTGTCCTGCAGGGCTGAGCTGGTCGCTGGATGATCCAGAAGATGGCTGGAACGGTTCGGCTTCGAATTTCAGATCAGACCGCCTGTCCTCGCTTGACCCCTCCACCATGGCTCTGGCCTGTCCATCATCATGCTCACTCAAATTCTCGCTTATGGTCCTCACCCTCTCATCATTCAAACTATCAACACCGGTTTCGGCTGCATCATTATGTTCAGAACTCGGTTCTGTAAGACGAACTTCCTGACGAATCGCTGTCTGTGTTGCTTGCCCTGATGGAATGTCCTGCTGTCGTCGTTGCTGGTCCCGCACTCGTGGCTTCCTCTTCTGTAACCGAGGAGGTTGCATGCCCTCGAATTGTAGCTCGTCACATTGGAGGAGCAGGTTCCGGTGTAAAACTCTCACCCGCCCAGTCCCCTTCTCTGGCTTGACTTGGTATAGACCCTTCTTAATTATTATTTATGACCTGGGGTCATCGCACGAAAACGAGGCTAAGCTAGGCAATTTTGTAAACAATGGCTGCTCAGGCAACACAGCCGGGAAAAAACCGTGATGAATATTGCTGTGTGCTGAAGTGCAACAGCAATGGGAGAATTAATAATGAGCTAAGTTTTCACCATATCCCATCAATGAAAAGACAGGAGTTGAGAAAATTATGGATTATTGCAATACGCCGTGATGAAGGGCCACTCTTTAAGGTAAATAATAAAATATTGAATCACGGCTGCTTAGCTGACAGTGACATTGACAATCGGAATATAAATTTTGAGACTAATTTGCTCTAGGCAGTACTACTAGTAGGTGTTTATATTGTGCAAGCAAGATGTTATATAATTCAAGTTTGGCCTATATTTTAATCATTACTATCAAATATTATTATCAAATATTTTTCACTTTTGATTGGAAGCAACACTGTTGAGTGCTCTAGGCACTTTCAGAAAAGTGATTTCAGGTGCACCCTTAATCGCAAGTGCCTGAAACCAGGTGCAGTTCCCTCTATTTTTGAATGGAAAATTGATGTGCCTGGAAGAAAGTCGCCTAAAACCAGACTTTCGCACGTCACTGAAGGAGATGCAAAAACATTGTCCAATTGTGATGATGCTGCAGACATGACTGCCGTGAACGAGTAAGCTAATGAGTGGTCAGAAATGACATGATTAAATTTATTAAATAAAATTGACAATTAAAAAGTAAAAGTAATAGAAAAGTAGAAAGGATGTGTTCATGCAGTCATCATGAGTACAGTATCACAAACTACAGAAAATGGACTAGGTGCCATTCAATAAAATAATAGAAGAATAAATTGAGGAACGCAAAAAACGACATTTATTTAAACATATTTCATGTAGTGGTACGAAACTAGTAAGGAAGTATGCAAAAATGATGTCTTGCATTTTTCATTAATAGGAGCTATGAAGATATCCATGCAAGCTGTAACAAGGAACTGCAGGAACTGCAGAAAAAATTTTAGTGGAAAAGGACTTGGAAATCAAGGCGAAAAATGAGAAAAATGAGCGAACTGAAACTCAACCAGATAGAGCGCTTTGGCGTTAAATGGTTTTCATTTGATGATGACATTATAGAATTTTACACAGGTTTTCCGACTTGCAAATTATTTATTGCACTTTTCTCGGTCATCGAACCAACAGCTGTACGAATGAAAAGTGTTTACTACTATCCATCTGAGGAATGCACTATCCGGGGCGTCCAAGGTCAGTGATCCCTATTGATGAATTGTTCATGTTCTTGTGCATGTTGAAATATGGTATTCTCTCAGAGGATCTAGCTGTTAGATTTATCATACACAGGTCTACAGTGAGTAGAAAACTTATTACATGGACAAATTATTTATACTTTACATTTGGAAGCATTAATATCTGGCCCAGTAAGGAAAAAGTCCTGAACCATATGCCACAAGATTTTAAACTGTGGTATGCAAGAACACGTGTAACTATAGACTGTACAGAAATTTTAACAGAGACACCGTCATCATTAGCATTGGCCTCAAAAACGTTTTCATCATATAAAAGTCACAACACTTGGAAGGGCTTAGTTGGGATTGCATCGCATGGAGCCGCAACTTTTATTTCATCATTATATTCTGGTTGCATGTCTGACATTAAGATTACGTAGCGTTCTGGTCTTATTAAATTCTTGGAACCAGGGGATCAAATCATTGCAGACAAGGCATTTATTTTGAACAATCTTTTAAAGGGTACAGGGATTTCAATTGCGACTCCTCATTTCTTGTGTGCTGATGGACAATTTACACCAGCACAAATACAAGACAACCAGAAAATTGCCTCATTAAGAATCCATGTAGAACGGCACATCAAGAGAATAAAGGAATACAGACTCTTGCAGTCAACTGTTCCCTTGTCGAGTGCAGGTTCAGTTAACCAGCTATGGACTATTGCTAATTTACTTACTTTATTTAGGAGACCATTGATAAAGCTGAAAAATTAAGTCAATGTAATTTCAATCAATCATCAATAATTCATCAATCATATACTATACAGATAACATAAACTACATCCAACATAATTCATATAGCGCTCACATCTCGGTCTCATTTCAATAATATGTCAAGTAAAACATGTCAAGTTTATCTTTTGCAGCTTGCCAGAATATGGGATCAAACCAGACAGTCTCTAAGTGGAAATTATTTTTGAGCCAAACAAAAAAGTCGCACCATTGTAGCCCTGCTACAGCCATCTGAATTTGCATTTGATAGTGATAGTTGTGATTTGTCTACAATTTAAATCCTCCATCTGCTTATTCAAGGCATTTTACTACTTCAAAATCATCCGTCACTGGGCATTTAATTTCGAGCAAACCATAGGGTGGGTTTCTACCCGGATGGTAGACTTTTCGGTCAGGCGATGCTGCTAGCCATTGACAGTGTGGACTCACAATCAGTCCACATGGGTAAATGTTGACATTGTCATCCATTTTCTTAAAGAAATAACAATAAACATTTCCGTTCCCACTTCAAATGCAGCAATGACTTCGTTTTTACCATTGTTTACTCTATAGTTGATGGGCTCTTGTTGATACTTTTGTTCCATACAGTGAATATATTCATTTATGTATAATATATGGTGTTAACCCATTTGTGTTCACCTACATTTTGCATGATTGTATTCACATCAAGAGTTAACTAGGGATATTTACCTTGATGTATGCATGTGCTGCCGCACCTTCACAATTAACTCCATGTTTCAATGTATCATAGCTGCTGTTTGTATGTGTCGAGCTGTCTGAAGCCATTCAGCAAGCTTTCTACCATCTATAATAAATATTAAAGATATAATTTCACTGTTTAACAAGCCCAGAATAAATATGTGGTAGTATATACTTAATTTCTTGTCAACTCATGGTAGGATAAAGTTATATACCTACACGTCGTTTCGCTATTTCTCCTGCATGGGATGCTGGAATTCTGTCTTTCCTGATCTTGTGCCACTTAGGGTCCCCAGACTGACGGCGGGCGGTTTCTTCTATTTCTCTACTTTCAATGTTGGTGACTAACAACGAATCGAGTTTTTTTGCCTGCTTTTCACTGCGTTGCACAACACAGTGGACACATTATTAAACATGACATTATTTACTGACAAAACTGGGAACATATTGACATCAACCAAATTTATCACATTTATTATTTTCTGCTGGTAGGAAAGTATGCTTGCTTCCTTTCTGAAAATCTCCATATGCTGTCGCCGCCATTTCATTGGTAGGCTCAACTACAGTGCTGAATAAAATGCCCATCTCGTTAACTTCATCTAACAAGTTATTAACATTGATACATGTATCACCAGAAATAGGATTAAAAAGTGTTTACTTGATTCCCTTTGTTACCCTCTGTGGTTCATCTCTATCATAACTTTGTACAACAATGTCATCAATTTTGTCCCCCTGTAATTTTTCTCCTCTTGGCACATGCCAAGTCTGTCGTAAAGATGTCTTTGCCACATCCGTTGAAATTACGGTAAACCCCATGTGTTTATAATATGCCAGTTGGTAGAGTAGCGCTGTCACATGCCCACAGTATCCACTTTGTCCAATAATGCATGTGCAGGCGGCATTGTCAACTTTCATACTAAGATTGATTAGAATCAGAAACGACAAACCATGCAATATTTAGAACAATATATTTTATAGACATAGTTAAGTTAATAGTTAGATGTAAATAGCTAGGTATAATGGCTAGTAAGACAACAAATAATTAAAAAATTAATACACTGCATATGCTAACCCTGACGTCATGTGGAGATTCGTTTTTTCTCTGCGACCTGTAACACTTTCCTACTGCAAGGTAGCCTGTTTCATCTTGATACACTGAAGTCAATATTTTAATTCTATATTAATCATGAACACAAACAAATTCTCTATGTTGACGAAAGTTATTGAACGTGCATTCATTAATTCATAGTCAAATAGGATCGAAACATGATTAACGTATAAAATGATTCGGCGAGCACTGTACATTAGGCTACATTTACAGATTACATGCCTGCCATTATTTTGCTGAATATGAAATTCTTACCTGCGACAGAATGAACACTATAAGACGTGAATCCCTTGTTCATTTGCTATTTCCCAGAGCTCGTGCAGTTTTCTTTTATAAACGCCTCCACGGATGAGAATGTAATGTCAGGTAATTGCAGATAGTCTGCCGATACTGACGCACCGGCAGCCATTGTTTACAAAATTGCCTAGGTTAGCCTCGTTTTCGTGCGTGGCCCCAGGTCATGAATGCTAATTAAGAAGGGTCTATACTGGCGAGTTTGAAAAAATTTATCCAGTGACAGTTTCATTTGGCTCAGCTTTTACTTATGCCTCTCATGCGGGTAGATTAAGAAATTAAATTAAAGTCATTCTTACTAAATATAGCCCGGTACAATGTGAGGTCCTTGAAGCAACCCTTCCCTTTCAGTCCTGTCCCACTTAAGTTATAACCTGCCGCAACCTCGTTGGCTAGAACCTCTCCCAAAATCCTGCGGGTTTCATGGCCCATATCATGGCTTCCAAATACACTTAAGTATTTAACCTGTAAAACAAACAAATTGTAAATTAGAGGCATAATCCAGGTAATCAATTACCTTTAGGAAATCTCTACACTAATTTTACTATCAGAAATAGATATTGATGTAAACTAGAAGGCAGGTACTAAAAGTAGTTTGATAAAATACCGAGGCTGTCAGATTTATAACATGGACTGCAGAGACCCTTCCAATAATTCATGTAAATATGGCGGGCCACAGGTTTCCCCTTATACGTCAGAATTTAATGAATCATCATTGACCAGTGTTGTCTTACGTTTGTGGGAGAATGTAGGTTTTTGGGTTGGATATGTTTGTGTATATTGTGTTTATCCAAACACAAACATCATGTGCCAACCCACATCTGCGCATGCGTGTTCTACAACCTCCTCACCTTTTTGAGTGACCTCACAAGAATAACTTAAGCAAGAACAAGTGGTAATTTCTAGTATGTTTATTACAGCAGGGCTATCCAGAAATTACTTTTGCATAAAATAACAAATCACAAAACAATGTAAATCCCAGAACAAAAAATGGCTCTGTTTATAATGCGGAAGGCCGCCGCAGTTTTAGCGAATATGCTACGGAGTAACTAGTCCCAAACAAAAAATGGCTCTGTTTATAATGCGGAAGGCCGCCGCAGTTTTAGCGAATATGCTACGGAGTAACTAGTCCCAAGTCGTTGAAATCGTCTGGTGACGATGCAGTTGACGCCGGTCACGGCGAGTAGAATGACCGGGATGGAAAAACAGCCCTCCGCAAAACGGTTTATCAGAAAGTCGACCAGGAACAGGGCTGAGCGGCGTGGAGGTGAGCTGTACCTGTAAGCTGCCGGACGTCGAGAAGGCGGGCACAAATCCTTTTTAGTTTATGCCCGGGTTTGTCGCTCAAATCAAATCCTCTTCCTAAGTCAGGCTATTCACTCCCGACACACTGTTGCACGCCACCAGCGGTTGCAGCTATCTGTTAGCCCGTAGTTTCGGCGCAGCAATTAAGTTGAATTCGTTGTGCAGCTACGTGGTTCAGCTGCCACTATCCACCTCCCACTTGACGTGTCCAAAAAAACAAAAATGTCCAGCAACCTGAGTGTGTCGAACCCCCATTGGTCGTTTACCTCACGTGACCAATGACATGCATATAATATAGTGCATGATTCGACAACATATAAAAACACATCATGAATATACATAACGTTATCAAAAAATCATCAAACCGCAAAAAGGAACAAATACTCAGATTTATCCCTCCACAATTTTAGGAACAAAACAAAATGACATTTAATGAGAACCATCCTGAGACGCTACACGTTAATAAAGCAGACAATAGGCATAAAACTGTCTGAAACTTACCACCTGATTTTTAAATGCCTTTTCTTTGAGTTTCCTCTCGAACACGAGAAGACCCTCCTTTAATTGTATAGGGAATGCCCCTTCTGGAAGCACTTCCACCCCATCATCCACATTCTGATCCTCACGGAGCTGCCCTCGTCCATGTCTTAGTTTGGCAACAACTTTCCTTAACAATCGTTGTTCGGATTTTATTGCTTCCGATTATTGGAATATTTTGCCTGGAAATAGATGGATGACTTCACTCATTAATGCCATATGTGGCGAAATGGATGGGGGCCCTAAAAGTTTGATGCTGGCCATTATTTTTCTGAATATGAAATTCTTACCTGCGACAGAATGAACATACTTCTCACTATAATACTTGAATCCCTTCTTCATTTGCTCTTTCCCAGAGCTCGTGCAATTTTCTTTTATAAACGCCTCCACGGATGAGAATGTGATGTCAGGTAATTGCGGATAGTCTGAAGATACTGACGCACCGGCAGCCATTGTTTACAAAATTGCCTAGCTTAGCGTCGTTTTCGTGCGTGACCCCAGGGCATGAATAATAATTAAGAAGGGTCTATACTGGCGACTTTCAGAAAATTTATCCAGTGACAGTTTCATTTGGCTCAGCTAGTGTGGTGACATCCGTCGAGTGACGACCTGTATGTCTTCCTCCTAATTCCTTCGTAACTTGCCCGGCCCCTTCTCTCATTGAGGTTGCGAACGAGAACTCTATCCCCTTCTTGAAGAATGGAACTGCGAAGACAACGATCATGATTCTTCTTGCCCTTTTCCTGGGAGCGCCGAATCTTCTACCTGGCCAGGTAGGACTCCTTCATCCTGTTCATCCACTTCTCGACAGTGATGCTGCCCTCTCCACTTTCACACCCAAAGATAAGGTCGATCGGCAATCGGAGGGGGGGAACGACCAAACAGAAGCCTGAACGGAGAGTAACGAGTGGATTCATGCTTCGTGCAGTTATAGGCATGCACGACGTGATTAACATGACACTTCCAGTTAGTCTTGTGGGTCTTCTCCAGGGTTCGCAGCATTGCCAAAATCATCCGATTCAATCACTCACATTGTCCATTCCCCGCTGGGTGGTATGGAGTTGTTCTCGAGCGACCGATGCCACATCTCTTCTAAAGCGGATGGAATAGCTGATTTTCAAACTCCCGACACTGGTCATGGTGGATCCTTCCCGGGAATCCGAATCGGGGAATATAGTCATTGAAAATCTTGTCGGCGTACGGCCAGGTGTACGGGATAGGGCATCTGCTAGCATAACTTCTTTTCCAGATTTGTATTGGATTGTCAAGTCGTAATGCTGAATGCGAAGGAGCATGCGCTGCAGTCTTTGTGGCGCAGCTGAGATGTTCTTCAGGTGAATCATCTCCAGCGGTTTGTGGTCAGATTCCACAAGGAAGTGTTTGCCATACAGGTACGTATGGAACTTCTCACAGCCATAGACTACGGCGAGTAACTCACGTTCAATGTTCGCGTAACGTTGTTCATAGTCACTAAGCGATTTGGACGTGAATGCGATAAGCTAGCCATCTTGTATAAGGACGGCCGCCAAGCCTCTGCTTGAAGCATCTACCTGGAGTACAGATGGTTTCCCAGGGTCAAAGTAGCTGAGGGTAACCTCACGACAAATGAGACTTTTGACTTTGTCAAAGCTAGCTTGATGTGACCCTGTCCATCTGAAGGTCGATCCTTTCTTGAGGAGTTCTCTCAATGGTGCTGTGTGCTGTGAGAGATGTGGAAGGAAAGGTGATTCCACCGATTTGGCTGGACAAGTTGGGTCTCGACCAAAAGGACCCCGTTTTCCGCAACGATAACACTTGTCATTCCGATAGGGTCGACTACCTCCACTAGAGTGCCTAGCCCCGTCTGCACTAGGTCGACGATTTCCTTTTTTGAACTTGGATGGCTTACCAATTTTTCGTGGCTGACTGAAACTGAATGGTTTCATTTTCACTACTCGTGGCCTCACTACTACCCATTGACTTCATCTGCTAGTCTACAGCTTCATATGCACGCGCCAACTCACAAGCTCTGGCTAATGGCAGTCTGTCTTGCTCAAGACATTTTCGCCTCAGTTTAGCTGAAGAACACTTTTCAATCAACTGATCCCGAATTTCCTCGTCCACATTCGGGAAGTTACAGAACTTTGCCTGGGCACGAAGACGTGACACAAATTTATCCACAGTCTCCCCAGAATCCTGAGGCAATCTACGGAAAACATGTCTTTCATAGGGCTCATTCACCTTAGTGATAAAGTATCCATCCAATGTGCGTACAGCATGTGTATACACACATGGTGCCTCCGGGATTTCTCTCCCGTCCGTATCTACTCTGGTTGGGCCTGGACCAGGGTCTGGCAAAGTGTCAAACAGTTCTTGTACTTCTGGCCCCGCCGTGTGGAGCAACAATGCCCGTTTTTGTGTCGCATTTACCACCGTTTTTGCGTCGAGAAAGTACTGGAACGATTTCTTCCATGCGGTCCAGCGTGGTCCCAACTTGGAAGCATGGCCTGTCATATCGAACGGTCTTACGGCTCCAATTTCCAAACTTATGGCTGCCATTATGCATCAAACGACTCTCCAAGACTTTAACTACCTCGTCGCCACTGTTATGTCCTCGCACCTCGGCTCTATGCCCGGCTCACGGCCTTAGTAAGGGACTAATATTCAATAGCTTGTCGTATAATCATCCATCTTTTATTTTTCTGTTAGAACCGGGTGGCGGCGCCACCGTACAGCGGTAACTATTATTATATTGAAAACCTAATACATTACAGTAACAAAGAATTTCGGAAGGACACGTCATTGAATGAGTGTGTCAGAATATGTCATGGAACTCACATATTCTATACTTGCACGTAAGAGTCTAAGACGGAAAGGTTTGGCGCAAAAATGAGGTTTCAACGACTACTTCAGAATTGTAATCTAGAAATGTCGTTACGCATTTGCCTCTTACTCTAGACAATTCCTGTTAGTGAAGCAATAACACTACATGTGATGAAAGTGTTGAAAACACTGCAGAACTGACGCAATAGGTACTTTCATACTTCAATTTCGCCTCCACCACACATTCATTGATCCACATATATGAACAGTATATAACAACAGATGACATGAATGTATGTAATGTGTACTTAGACATCGACATTCTCCACGCGAGCAGGTGCACCATCAGGTGCAGATGCAGTTGCTTGGGCCGCCGCCATTCGAGGGAACGCTAGTTGAAGCCGTTCTGCTGCGGCCACTGGCATGACAGGACATTTGTACTTAGGCGCTTCGGCAAGCAGGTGAATACGCAGTTGTGCTATTTACAGATAAAGCTCATGCAGTTGCTTTACTGTCGACGTCATGGGTCAAAAAGGAATGAGCGGTAAGTTCTTCATAACATTTTTGTTCCCCTTTTGTTTCATGTAATCCAGAGGACATTATGAAATTCTCATGTGTTTTAGGAAGAACAAAGGATAATGTGTGGATGTAATTTCAAATAACAAATACTATTGGTAAAAAGTACTGTACCATTATAATTGATATGATCGTTACAATAGAGATAATGGTCAAATACTATTGCTAAAAAGTAGCAGTATATGATGATGTGTAACAAAGAAAGAGTGAACGTGAAACTGTCAAGAGCGTGGCTTGTCACACAGAGGGAAGTGGCGCAGTAGCAAAACAAAAAATGCATCATGAGCAAGCATTCGAGTTAATGTGCCAGGGCTAGTGTCCGATATAACAAGAATATGTTAATGTTTCTACTTAAACTTGAATTGATGTGCTTATGTTACTTTCAAGGTGAACAAATATTAACCTTTAACATTTACTAATTTACCTTAATTGACTCCGTTTCCATCGTTTCTTATTGAAAAATACCTAACTACGAAGTGGCTTATTCATTTCAATTGTTCAGCGATCGTTTCAACTTTACACCCAGAAACCTTTATATATTCCTTAAAATTCACCACAGGCAATGAGCAATGGTGCCGTCATGTATGACCCTGCAGTTGCGTAACTTCCGCAAAAGCATTGGCTGTAAGGGCTGGGCCGGTCCGGCTGTGGTAGGAAGCGGGTGTGGAACCGCACCGGGACTAGGCAAGACCGCAATGTCGTCCTTTGACCGACGGAACCCTTCCCGTCGATTCCCTCAGCTGTGCAACCGTGTCGTGCAGTTCGCTTCGTGCTGCATGAAACAGCGCACTTACAACTGGTACGGACCAGCGCAATCGGACTCTAATTAAAAGAAAGGATTGCGATGGCCGTTGGTCAGTGCCTAGTGTAGCACATATGTAGGGTTGAATGTACGCTTGTAGACAGTAGCTCGTAGATAGTAGACGTAACGATGATGTAAACGGTAAACAACTTATAGCTTTATTCTAAACACGAACAGTGACAGTGTACACATACCAACTCCTAGCCGGGGTCTTTCTCGAACTCACTCGAACCCTCCCTTTTATCCGTCTCTCTCGACCTCGCTACCGCGCGGCGGTCCTCGTCGAAGGCCGTCGAACCCCGTCCGTGCCGCCACCGCCTGTCATTAGGGTTCTCCCTTAATGACATCTGTGGGACACGTACGGGGTGGCCTCGGTTACTGACCGCCTTGTGACAATGCTGATTTATTTAGGACCCGCAAGTATGTGGTTGGTGGTCAGCAGAGCTGTCCCCGGTCCATTTCGTTGATCACCTAGGCGGTGTGAGAAATAGTATTTGTCGGGAATCTCACGGTCCTACATTTCACCCCGCCCTAGAAAAAGTCGAATGTATCGACTTGGTCAGACTCCTGGCTGAAAAACGTTTATATAAAAATTGTGGGGCTATGTGCCCGACTGTACTGTTCCTGTGCTATGTCTGTTGGTAACCTGTAACCGTTTAAACGTATCCCCATAATATATTAACAAACGCGTACCGTAACCGTACACTATCCTAATCCGAGTAAAGCCGCAACCGTAACATGTCCCGTATTATCATAAATTGTAATTACACCGCTCGTTAACACTCTCCAAAATTTTACGATGATATACTGTTCATTAACACTATAAAACTTACGATGATATTCATACGTCAAACCGTCACCACTCGCATAATATACTGTTCACAAAAATTATAAAATGTACGATGATATTCGTATGTCGAACCGTCACCATTCCCATAATATACTGTTCATTAAAATGTTAAAATTTACGATGATATACGTAAACCCGTCACCAATCGCGTATCGCGTAACATAGACTGCACAACAGTTAAAAAAATGGCGTATACTA
>NW_014578039.1:18698-20408 GCF_000485595.1 Priapulus caudatus | reverse complement strand
CACCACCACCCCACCACCACCCCCTGGCTTAACGAGTTTCATAAACTGTGTCGTACAATGCCCGAATTCTTACGTAAATACGTAGAATTTTAACAGATACGTACAAACGTTATAATTCGCGTCCGAAATTATTATAGATTCTGGTTATAATGTTATTTTAACTGCGTGGACCAAAACTCGCATCCCGCATAGAAAAGTGAAAAATTCGCGCAAAAGGTTATAAATTTCATGTAAAAAAATTATATTCGGCCTTTGTCCTGTGATCATCGCGTACTGCCGTGCACAACAATAACGTGAGAACCATACGGAAAAAACAAACAAAAATGATAGTAAGAGGATTTTTAGAAAATAGTTTACATGAAATACATTTTATCTTGTAATTTTAAAACGGAGAAATACTCGTTTGTTTATTTCGGTACTACTGCCAGAACCCGTCAGTCTGCGGGGAAAAGAAAAGGAGCAGTTTGCCCAGCTTAAATGACAAAACCCTGATACCCAGCAACGATAACGATCCACCTAGCCACCCGCCCGGTGTCTCGGTTGCGGCAATGGGCTCAACTGTACCAGAGTACACTGCAGCATTCGTTGGTGTAACACCTCGAGACGCCGCACCTTTTCTGGGTCGTTGTATTTGTCGTCTGGGTCGTATGCCCTGAGGTGAACATAATAGACCTCTATTAAAGACTCCCCCCGTGAATTTGAAAATGGGTCGAAACCCTCAGGCATGTAATCAGATACCTCTCTATCAAATAGCTCTGCTCGTCTTGAAATAAAAATACCTCTTTTTCTCACTTCAGAGAAATTAATGCCTGGTAGGCAGTGGAATATACCTACATACATACATACATTCATACATTCAGATAGGCTGTGAAACCTACCTACATACATACATACATTCATACATTCAGATAGGCTGTGAAACCTACCTACATACATACATACATCCATACATTCAGATAGGCTGTGAAACATCTGTGTCGGCTTAATTCATTATTATAAATTTGTTCCAACATAACAACAACAAACACTTTTGGGAATAGACAGGTAGATGGTGGATGAATGGGTTGGCGGGTAGGTGTTTTGGGCCCTAAAGGGGGTACATTCCCAGTGGGTCTTACACTGTAATGAGAGTGACAATTTATCTGTAACATGGGTGACATTTTAAACCCTGTATATAAGAATAAACTAGCCACGTAGGTGCCCTCAACGGTTAGAATTGACTGGCTTGCCGAGTTGATCTCGCTGTTTCTACACTTATAGCCCCGGGCTCTGCTGACCTCGTTACAGTACCGTTGTTTCGAAATGCTATCGCTGTCGTGCCACTTTTACTTTCGTAGACCATTTTCAGCGATTGCAGGGGAGTACCATGTCCCCTCTCTTATATTAAAACTGGTGCGTCTAACTAGCACCTCGACTCGTTCTCTTACGACTATATGCGTTGAGTCATCATGGCTTTTATATCAGCCAACGTTGCCTTCTACGGCAAGTGAATGCGTGCGTATACACCTGGCGCATTCTTAAAGTTCTGCACCGACTGGTACTAGTATACGCCATTTTTTTTAACTGTTGTGCAGTCTATGTTACGCGATACGCGATTGGTGACGGGTTTACGTATATCATCGTAAATTTTAACATTTTAATGAACAGTATATTATGGGAATGGTGACGGTTTGACATACGAATATCATCGTACATTTTATAATTTTTGTG
>NW_014578039.1:0-18673 GCF_000485595.1 Priapulus caudatus | reverse complement strand
TAGCTAGCTATAATGGCTAGTAAGCACAACAAATAATTAAAAATTAATACAGCTGCATATCCTTACCCTGACGTCAATGTGGGAAAATTGCGTTTCTTCTCTGCGACGCTGTATAGCACTTTCGCTACTGCCAAGGTAGGCCGTTTCATTCTTGATAGCACTGCAAGTCAATATTTTAATTCTATAGTTAATCATTGACACGTAAACAAAAATTCGTCCTATGTTGACGAAGTTATTGAATGTGCATGCATTAATTCATAGTCAACATAGCGAATGGCCGAACATGATTTAACCTATATAAATGCATTGCGGCGAGCACTGTCATTAGGCTACATTTACAGATTACATGGCCCTGCCATTATTCTTGCTGAATATGAAATTCTACCGTGCGACAGAATGAACACTATAAGCACTGAATTCCTTGTTCATTTGCTATTTTCCAGAGCTCGTGCAGTTTATCTTTATAAACGCCTCCACGGATGAGAATGTAATGTCAAGGTTAATTGCAGATTCAGTCTGCCGAATACTGACGCACGCGGCTATGGCCATTGTTTTACAAAATTGCCTAGGTTAGCCTGCGTTTTCGTGCGCTGGCCTCCACGTGCATGAAGTGCTAATTAGAAGGGTCTATACTGGCGCGAGTTTGAAAAAAATTTATCCCCCATGACAGTTTACATTTGGCTCAGCTTTACTTATGCGCACTCTTCATGGCGGGTAGATTAAGTAAATTAATATTAAAGTCATTCTTACTAAATATAGCCCCCGCCCGCTACAGATGTGAGGTCGCTTGAAGCAACGCCTTCCCTTTCAGTCCTGTCCCACTTAAGTTTATAAGCCTGCCGCAACCTCGTTGGGTAGACGCTACTAGCCAAAATCCCTGGCGGGTTTCATGCCCATATCATGCGCTTCGCAAATACACTTAAGTATTTAACCAGCTGTAAAACAACAAATTGCCTAAATTAGCAGCCATAATCCAGGTATATCAATTACCTTTAGAAATCTCTACACTAATTTTAGCTATCAGAAATAGAATATTGATGTAACTAGAAGGCAGACTAAAAAGTAGTTTGATAAAATACCGAGGCTGTCAGCATTTATAACATGGACTGCAGGAGACCCTTCCAAGTAATTCATGTAAATTATTGGCGCGGCCACAGGTTTTCCCCTTAAATACGTCAGATTTAATGCTAATCATCCTTGACCAGTGTTGTCTTACCGTTTTGTGGAGAAGTAGTTTTTGTGGTTGGATTATGTTTGCTGTATATTGTTGTTTATTCCAAAACACAAAGCAATCATGTGCCAACCCACATCTGCCCGCATGCGTGTTGCTACAACCGTCCTCACCTTCTTGGCTGACCTCAGCAAGAATGAACTTAAGCCAAGAAACAAGTGTAATTTGCTAGTATGTTTATCTACAGCAGGCTATCCAGAAATTACTTTTATGCATAAAAAATAACAAATCACATAAACAATGGTAAAGTCGGCCAGAACAAAAAGATGCGCTTCTGTTTATAATGGCGGAAGGCCGCCGCAGTTTTAGCGCGAATATGCGTACGGAAGTAACTAGCTCCGCAAACAAAAAATGGCTTGTGTTATGATGAGGAAGGCCGCCGCAGTTTTAGGCAAATATGCTACGTCGAGTACTAGTCCGCAAGTCGGTTGAAAATCGTTCCTGACCGCGACCGGTGACGAATGCAGTTGCGAGCCGGGTGGCACGGCGAGTAGAGAATGACGCGCGATGGAAAAACAGCCCTCGCGCAAACGGTTAATCATGAAGTCGACTCAGGAACAGGGCCTGAGCGGCGTGGAGTCGAGCTGTAGCCTGTAAGCTGCCGGACGTCGAGAAGGCGGCCACAAATCCTTTTAGTTTATGGCCGGCGTTTGTCGCCATCAACTCAAATCCTCTTCCTAAGTCAGGCTATTCACTCCCCGACACACTGTTGCCACGCCACCAGCGGTTGCAGATCCATATCTGTTAGCGCGTAAGTTTCGGCGGCAGCAAATTAAGTTGATATTCGTTGTGGGGCAGCCTACGTGGTTCAGCTGCCACTATCCACGCTCGCACACTTGACGTGTCAGAAAAACAAAAAGGTGTCCAGGCAACCTGAGTGTGTCGAACCCCATTGGTCGTTACGCTCACGTGACGCCCAACTGAACATGCCATATAATAATAGTGGCATGATTCGACAACATAGTATAAAACACATCTGAATATTACATAACGTTATCAAATAAATTATTAAACCGCAAAGGCACAACAAATACTGCAGATTTATCCCTTCCACAATTTTAGACAAAACAAAATGACATTTAATGAGAACGCATCCTGAGCGCTACACAGCTTAATAAAGCAGACAATAGCGCATTAAAACTGTCTGAAACTTACCACCTGATTTTTAAAAATGCCCTTTTCTTTGAGTTTCCGTCTCGCAACAGCGAAGAAGAACCCTCCTTTAATTGTATAGGAATTGCTGCTTCTGGAAGCACTTCCACCCCATCATCCGCACATTCTGATCCTCACGGAGCTGCCCTCCGTCCAATGTCTTAGTTTGGACAACGTTTCCTTACAGAATTCGTTGTTCGGAATTTTATTGGGCTTCGATTATGTGAATATTTGCAGCTGGCGAAAATAGATGGATGACGTTCATAGTTAATGCGCATATGTGGCGAAATGGAGTGGGCCTAAAAGTTTGATGCTGGCATGTATTTTTCTGAATATGAGAATTCTGTGACCGGTGCGACAGAATGAACATACTTCTCAGCTATTAATCTTGAATCCCTCTTCTATTGCCTCTTTTCGCCAGAGCCTGCTGCAATTTGCTTTATAAACCCTCCACGGAGTGAGAATGTGTGTCAGGTAATTGGCGATAGTCTGAAGATACTGACGCCACGGCGCAGCCTATTGTTTACAAAATTGCCTAGCTTAGCCGTTCGTTTTCGTGCCGTGCACCCAGGCTATGAATACATAATTTAAGAAGGGGTCATACTGGCGACCTTTGAGGAAAATTTATGCCAGTTGACAGTTTCATTTGGCTGCAGTAGTGTGGTGACCATCCGTCCGAGTGACGACCTGTATTGCTTCTTGCCTCGCTAATTCCTTCGTAACTTGCCCACCCTTCTCTTGCATTGAGGTTGGGCGAACGGAGCAACTCCTATCCGCCTTCTTGAAGAATGATGCGCGAAGGACTAACGATCATTCGATTGCTTCTTGCCGCTCCTTTTGCCTGGGAGCGCCGAATGCTTCTAACCTGCGCCAGGTAGGACTCCTTCATCCTGTTCATTACCATTCTCGACAGTGATGCTGCCCTCTGCCACTTTTCACACAAAGATTAAGGTCGGATCGGCAATCGGAGGGCGGGAACGACGCAACAGAAGCCTGAAACGGAAGAGTGAACGAGTGGATTCATGGCTTCGTGGGCAGTTAAGGCATGCACACGTTGATTAACATGACACTTCCAGTTAGTCTTGGGTCTTCTCACAGGTTCGCAGCATTGCCAAGAATCATCCGATTCAATCACTCACATTGTCCATCTGCGCTGGGTGGTATGGAGTTGTTCTTCGAGCGGACCGATGCGCACATCTGCTTCTAAACGCGGAGTGGCAATAGGCTGATTTTCAAAACTCCCGACACCTAGCGTCATAGCGTGGAATGCCTTCCGGGAATCGAATCGGCGCGAAGTTATAGTCATGAAAATCTTGTCCGGCGGTACGGCCATGGTGTACGCGGATATGGCATCATGCAGCCATAACTTCTTTCCAGATTTGCTATTGGATTGCTCAAGTCGCCCGTTAATGCGCTGAATGCGAAGCGAGGCATGCGCTGCACGTCGTTGTGGCGTCAGCTGAGATGTTCTTCAGGTGAATCATCTCCAGCGGTTTGTGGTTCAGATTCCACAAGGAAGGTTGTTTTGCCATACAGGCTACGCTATGCGAACTTCTGCACAGCCAGACTACGGCGAGTACTCACGTTCTATGTTCGCGCTAAACTTGTTCATCAGCTCACTAAGCGCATTGAGCTGAATGCCGATAAGGCTAGCCATCTTTGTATAAGGAGCGGCCGCCAAGCGCTCTTTGCTTGAAAGCTCTACGCTTGGAGTACAGATGGTTTCCAGGCCAGGTGCAAAGAGTGGATGGTAACCTCACGACAAATAGACTTTTGACTCTTGTCAAAGCTAGCTGATGTGACCCTTGTCCATGCTGCAAGGCTCGATCCTTTCTGAGGAGATTTTGCTCATGGTGGGCGTGTTGCTGTGAGAGATGTGGAAGGAAAAGCGTGATTCCACCGATTTGGGCTGGACAAGTTGGGTCTCGACGCAAAAGGAGCGCCCGTTTTCCGCCAACGATAACACTTGTCATTCCGATAGGGTAGACCTACCTCCACTAGAGTGCCTAAGCCCCGTCTGCACTAGGTTCGACGATTTCCTTTTTTGAACTTGGATGGCTTACCAATTTTTCGTGCTGACTTGAAACTGAATGTTCATTTTTCACTACTCGTGGCCTCACTAACTACCGCATTGACTTCATCTTGCTAGTACTAGCAGCTTCATATGCACGCGCCAAACTGCCACAAAAGCTCTGGCCCTAATGCGCCAGTGCTGTCTTGCCTCAGACATTTTTCGCCTACAGTTTAGCCTGAAGAACAGCTTTTCAAAATCACTGATCCGATTTCCTCGCTCCCGATTCGGGAAGTTACAGAACTGTTTGGGCCTGGGCACGAAGAGTGACACAAATTTATCCACAGTCTCGCCCAGAATCCTGAGGCAATCTACGGAAAACAATGTCTCTTTCATAGGGCTCATTCACCTTAGTGATAAAAGTATCCATCCAATGTGGCGTACAGGCATGTTATACAGCACATGGTGCCTCCGGATTTCTCTCGCGTCCGTATCTACTCTGGTGGGCTGGACCAGGGTCTGCGCAAAGTGTCAAAAACAGTTCTTTGTAGGCTTCTGGCGCCCGCTGTGAGCAAGCAATGCCGTTTTTGTGTCGCATTTACCACGTTTTTGCTCGAGAAGTACTTGCGAACGATTTCTTCACATTGCGGTCCAGCGTGGGTCCCAACTTGGAAGCATGGGGCCTGGTCATATCGAACGTCTTTACGGCTCCAATTCCAAACTTATGGCTGCCATTAATGGCATCAAGACGACTGCTCCAAGAGCTTTAAGCTACCTCGTCGCGCAATGTTATGTCTCGCACCGTCGGCCCTCTATGCCGGCCTCACGGCCTTAGTAAGGCGACTAATATTCAATAGGCTGTCGTATAATCATCCATCTTTTATTTTCTTAGAAACTGGGTGCGGCGCCACCGGTAACAGCGCGTAACTATTATTGATATGAAAACCTAATAAACAAGTTACAGTAACAAAGACATTTGCGAAGGACACGTCATTGAATGAGTGTGTCAGAATATTCATGGAAACTGCACGGATATTTCTATACTTTGCACGCTAAGAGTCTAAGACGGAAAGCGCTTTGGCGGCAAAAATGAGTTTTCAGACGACTACTCAGAATTGTAATCTAGAAATGTCTGTTACAGCATTTGCCTCTTTACTCTTCAGACAAAATTCCTGTTAGCTGAAGGCAATAACACTACATCGTGATGAAAAGTGTTGAAAACGACTGCCCCAAATCGACGGCAATACTGTACTTTCATACTTCAATTTCGCCTCCCACCACACATTCATGTGATGCCACATATATGAACAGTATATAACAACAGATGCACTTGAATGTATGTAATGTGTACTAAGACATACGACATCTCCTACGCGAGCCAGGTGCACCATCAGGTGCAGATGCATGTGCTTGTGGCCGCCGCCATCGAGGGAACGCTAGTTGAAGCCGTCTGCTGCGGCCACTGGCATGACAGGACATTTGTACTTAGGCGCTTCGGCAAGCAGGTGAATACGCAGTTGTGCTATTTACAGATAAAGCTCATGCAGTTGCTTTACTGTCGACGTCATGGGTCAAAAAGGAATGGAGCGTAAGTTCTTCATAACATTTTGTTACCCACTTTTGTTTCATGTAATCCAGATGGACATTATGAAATTCTCATGTGTTTTAGGAAGAACAAAGGATAATGTGTGGATGTAATTTCAAATAACAAATACTATTGGTAAAAAAGTACTGTACCATTATAATATATGATCGTTACAATAGAGATAATGGTCAAATACTTTTGCTAAAAAGTAGCAGTATATTGATGATGTGTACAAAGAAAGAGTGAACGTGAAACTGTCAAGAGCGTGGCTTGTCACACAGAGGGAAGTGGCGCAGTAGCCAAAACAAAAATGCGTCATGAGCAAGCATTCGAGTTAATGTGCCAGGGCTAGTGTCCGATATAACAAGAATATGTTAATGTTTCTACTTAATACTTGAATTGATGTGCTTATGTTACTTCAAGGTGAACAATATTAACCTTTAACATTTACTAATTTACCTTAATTGACTCCGTTTCCATCGCTTCTTATTGAAAAATACCTAACTACGAAGTGGCTTATTCATTTCAATTGTTCAGCGATCGTTCAACTTTACACCCAGAAACCTTTATATATTCCTTAAAATTCACACAGGCGCAATGAGCAATGGTTGCCGCTCATGTATGACCCTGCAGTTGCGTAACTCGCGCAAAAGCATTGGCTGTAAGGGCTGGGCCGGTCCGGCTGTGGTAGGAAGCGGGTGTGGAACCGCACCGGGACTAGGCAAGACCGCAATGTCGTCCTTTGACCGACGGAACCCTTCCGCGATTCCTCAGCTGTGCAACCGTGTTCGTGGCAGTTTGCTTCGTGCTGCATGAAACAGCGCACTTACAACTGGTATGGACCAGCGCAATCGGACTTCTAATTAAAAGAAAGGATTGGCGATGGCCGTTGTCAGTGCCTAGTGTAGCCACATATGTAGGGTTGAATGTACGCTTGTAGACAGTAGCTCGTAAGATAGTAGACGTAACGATGATGTAAACGGTAAACAACTTATAGCTTTTATTCTAAACACGAACAGTGACAGTGACACATACCAACTCCTAGCCGGGGTCGTTCTCGCAACTCACTCGAACCCTCCCTTTTATCCGTCTCTCTCGACCTCGCTAACCGCGCGGCGGTCCTCGTCGAAGGCCGTCGAACCCCGTCCGTGCGCCACGCCTGTCATTAGGGTTCTCCCTTAATGACATCTGTGGGACACGTACGGGGTTGCTCGTTACTGACCGCCTTGTGACAATGCTGATTTATTTAGGACCCGCAAGTATTGTGGTTGGTGGTCAGCAGAGCTGTCCCCGGTCCATTTCGTTGATCACCTAGGCGGTGTGAGAAATAGTATTTGTCGGAATCTCACGCGGTCCTACATTTCACCCCGCCTAGAAAAAGTCGAATGTATCGACTTGGTCAGACTCCTGGCTGAAAAACGCTTTATATAAAAATTGTGGCGGCTATGTGCGCCGACTGCTACTGTTCCTGTGCTAGTCTGTTGGTAACCTGTAACCGTTTAAACGTATCCCCATAATATATTAACAAACGGCGTACTTACCGTACACTATCCTAATCCCGAGTAAAGCCGCAACGCTAACATGTTCCGTATTATCATAAATTGTAATTACACCGCTCGTTAACACTCCAAAAATTTTACGATGATATACTGTTCATTAACACTATAAAACTTTACGATGATATTCATACGTCAAACCGTCACCACTCGCATAATATACTGTTCACAAAAATTATAAAATGTACGATGATATTCGTATGTCAAACCGCACCATTCCCATAATATACTGTTCATTAAAATGTTAAAAATTTACGAATGATATACGTATAAACCTCTCACAATCGCGCTATCGCCGTAACATAGACTGCACAAACAGTTAAAAAAAATGGCGTATACTATTAACACGTTGAACGCCCTCATGTTTAACAATGCACCTACCGCCCCTGTGCTTGAGATTTCGCGTTTTACCGCTTAGTCACCTATTACACAAAATGTTTTTTGGCAGGTTTTAACTAGCTATACAATTATTTATAATTAGTGGCTAGTATAATATAGATATAAACTTACTCTCAGACATCAAAACAACACCGGAATCTATCACCCGCTGATCTATCAATCAATCACAACTTTCAGAATAAAAACAACTTCACAACACACGGCGGTCACAACGCCCTTTGCGCGAGGTAAACTAAAAACATTACCTCAGTCCAAAACTCCCAAATATAACGTTCAATCAACAGTAAAGTATTGTATAAATTATGTCATCTACTACTTGGGTTTATACAGTGACGCTGTTGATTGCTAAGCGTTATAGCCCCTGCCATCTATAGGAGAACATATGTAAACGTTCCAAAATTAAATTTTATTTTTTTTTGCACGAGTATACTCGTGTTTCGCGGCCGTGCGTTTTGCAGGTTCGAACGAGTATACTCGTGTTTCGCGTTGAACGTGTTAACAGATACGTACAAACGTTATAATTCGCGTCCGAAATTATTATAGATTCTGGCGTTATAATGTTATTTTTAACTGCTGTGCGAACAAAACTCGCATCCCGCATAGAAAAGTGAAAAAATCGCGGCAAAAGGTTATAAATTTCATGTAAAAAAATTATATTCGGCCTTTGTCCTGTGATCATCGCGTACTGCCGTGCACACAACAATAACGTGAGAACCATACGGAAAAAACAAACAAAAATGATAGTAAGAGGATTTTTTAGGAAATAGTTTAGCATGAAATACATTTATCTTGCTAATTTTAAAACGGAGAAATACTCGTTGTTTATTTCGGTACATACTGCCAGAACCCGTCAGTCTGCGGGAAAAAGAAAAGGAGGCAGTTTTGCCCAGCTTAAATGACAAAAACCCTGATACCAGCAACGATAAACGATCCACCTAGCCACCCGCCCGGTGTCCTCGTTGCGGCAATGTGCTCAACTGTACCAGAGTACACTGCAGCATTCGTTGGTGTACACACTCGAGGACGCCGCCACCTTTTCTGGGTCGTTGTATTTGTCGCTCTGGTCGTATGCCCTGAGTGTGAACATAATAGACCTCTATTAAAGACTCCCCCCGTGAATTTGAAAATGGGTCGAAACCCTCAGCATGTAATCAGATACCTCTCTATCAAAATAGCTCTGCTCGTCTTGAAATAAAAATACCTCTTTTTTCTCACTTCAGAGAAATTAATGCCTGGTAGGCAGTGGAATATACCTACATACATACATACATTCATACATTCAGATAGCGCTGTGAAACCTACCTACATACATACGATACATCCATACATTCAGATAGCCTGTGAAACATCTGTGTCGGCTTAATTCATTATTATAAAATTTGTTCCAACATAACAACAACAAACACTTTTTGAATAGACAGTAGATGTGGATGGGCGGGTGGGGGTGAATGGGTTGGGCGGGTAGTGTTTTGGGCCCTAAAGGGGGTACATTCACCAGTAGGGTCTTACACTGTAATGAGAGTGACAATTTATCTGTAACATGGGTGACATTTTAAACCCTGTATATAAGAATAAACTAGCCACGTAGGTGCCCTCAACGGTTAGATAATTGACTGGCTTGCCGAGTTGATCTCGCTGCTTCTACACTTATAGCCCCGGGCTCTGCTGACCTCGTTACAGATACCGTTGTTTCGAAATCTATCGCTGCTCGTGCCACTTTTACTTCGTAGACCATTTTCAGCGATTGCAGGGAGTACCATGTCCCTCTCTTATATTAAAACTGGTGCGTCTAACTAGCACCTCGACTCGTTCTCTTACGACTATATGCGTTGAGTCATCATGCCTTTTATATCAGCCAACGTTGCCTTCTACGGCAAGTGAATGCGTGCGATACACCTGGCGCATTCTTAAAGTTCTGCACCGACTGGTACAATTCTACGTATTTACGTAAGAATTCGGCATTGTACGACACAGTTTATGAAACTCGTTAAAGCCAGGGGTGGTGGTGGGTGGTGGTGGGAAGTTATAGGTAGGAAAAGTGCTTTAATTAGTATTTCGCTAACACTCTCGTGTATTATAAAACATGTGGTTTGAAAACTAGTTTTCAGTTTAATTACGGAAATTGAAAATAGCCGCCGACACTAGATTGCTTCACTCACCCGTGATACGTATTGCAATGTCGTTCATCCATTGCGCTCTTTCTTGCTTGGTCGCCCGCGTAGACTCCTTATGCAAGCTGATATCTCGGGTGCTGTCTGCGGCTGCAGTGATCTGTTGACATGTTGTACTAATGCATTGTTCCGTGCGTTATCCGGCGATCTGGAGATTTGCTGAATCTCGGGTGCTGTTCCTCGCGTCGTCGATAACCAGGTGGTACAAGATAAGTTCTGGCTTATGTGCGCTTTTAGCGGCGACATCATTGTTCGTAGGCATTTTCATACGCAATGCTCGTATGACGAAAACGGCAACACTTCATTCCCATGTCACAATAGTCCAATAGTCATAGGTTTTCGTCTTCTTTCTTCTTCTTCTTCATCGTTCCAGCTGTCTTCACTCAGTGTTTCTCTCGCCTTTCGTGCATCGTAGTGGTAGCACTTTGCGTTGTGTCGCAATGGGAGACGAAGATTCTTTTGGTCAAACGGCGCCAAATGTAGGGTTGAGATGTACGCTTGTAGACAGTAGCTCGTAGATGGTAGATGTAACGATGATGTAAACGGTAAACAACTTATAGCTTTATTCTAAACACGAACAGTGACAGTGTACACATACCAACTCCTAGCCGGGGTCTCTTTCGAACTCACTCGAACCCTCCCTTTTATCCGTCTCTCTCGACCTCGCTACCGCGCGGCGGTCCTCGTCGAAGGCCGTCGAACCCCGTCCGTGCCGCCACCGCCTGTCATTAGGGTTCTCCCTTAATGACATCTGTGGGACACGTACGGGGTGGCCTCGGTTACTGACCGCCTTGTGACAATGCTGATTTATTTAGGACCCGCAAGTATGTGGTTGGTGGTCAGCAGAGCTGTCCCCGGTCCATTTCGTTGATCACCTAGGCGGTGTGAGAAATAGTATTTGTCGGGAATCTCACGGTCCTACACATATAACACATAATACAACACATCGTGCAGTTGCGATTCTTTGCGAGTGGAGTATGGATAAGTGGCCTGCAAATGGATGGTTCAAATTCACCACAGCCAATAAGCAATGGTGCTGTCATGTATCACCCTGCAGTTCCATACTGTACTGGCGTCGCCTGCACAAGGTACTACTACTAATGTAAGAAATGAATCTGGCCTATTGCATGTCATTAAGAGAAGTTGCAGCCGACTAAGTGCACACGTGCCGTATCCAAGACGCTTTGGAAAGCATGGAAAAGCACGCGTTTCATCGTGCAGTTGCGCTTCAGTTCTTCTCTGTGAGTGGAGTATCGATAAGTGGGGTGCAAATGGATGGTTAAAATTCACCACAGCCAATGAGCAATGGTGTGCTTATGTATCATGTGTATGTGTATTGCATGTAATAAATGAAAGCAGGTGAGACCATTGTGTAATGTCAAGATATTCGTATTTTGTGTTCTAGCTGATTTTAATCAATTAAAAGGCCGCCCATTCCAGCTTTTCTAGTTTCTTAAGCGTAAAGCTTCATGTCATATGACATGTGTTTCTAGAAATGATAGGCCGCCACTCAGATGTATGATGATAGGATGACAGACAGTAGTGCATAAAATGCGATTTTACGAGGCAACCTAGCTATGTGATATTTCTGCATTTAAACTGTTGCGCATTAATGAAATGCGATATCGCGATTTCAGAAAATAAACTAAATACTTCAGTTCAAGAACATGACCACGATAATGGGAAGGATCATAAATGGCCATGACGATCACCATATAGAAAAGTACCGGTAACGAAGAAATCAATAGTATGTAATAGCAGAGGCAGGTTCATTAAATAACTCATGAATTTGTGGTTGTACACATATATATGGCTCTTGCTACTTTCACACTTGACCGCATATTAGAATGGTGCCTCGTGAAAAGTCACGTCTTCTAAAGCTTATGATGTCAAGAAACTTCGTGAGACAAGTGAACTACACAACTCTGCCATCACATAGCAAATGGTAATAACCATGTTTCTTACTGGTCTACGACTAAAAGTATGTCAGATTAAATAGTAGGAAATATAGCATGCGAGAGGTCGCGCAGCAATTGTTGCGAGGTAATGCGAAGCAGGCAAGAGCTGCAAGTTGTCTCCAACTTTCTCATCCATATATAAGTAGCATCCCATGGGACATCTAACTTCTGGAAGCATGTTCTATCGAGTGCTGCAACCAAACGTGACAGCTGACCACTTGCAATGTAATTGTTAAATTCTCGCAGTATTCTGGTGACATCACGAAAGTTTGCCTGGCTATTTTCGTGTTGTTGCATCGCTGGCAACCACTCATGAACGCAATGAATCCAGCTTCTCTGAATTTCGCAAGACAGAAACGACATAAAAGTGTTCGCATCCGCATACTGACGTTTTGTCAAACAAGTCCAGATCGCAGCAGGCCAGGCATACTTCCAAGAAGGGTTTTCACTGCGTGTTCGTGGACACACATACAACGTACACAATGTACATGCCAAACGTCCTTCAACCATGCCTGTTTTATCACCGAAGGCGCGCCGGCTGAAGCGAGGTCCACGCTATATATTACGTCCACGATTTATACGCTACACCATCCCTTGATACATACAAATATGATTAGAATGAACGAAGGTGGATGATCGGATTATCCTTAGCCTGTTAACACTTGACCATGAACACACGTATCTTAGTACACTTAAAGGCATAATATTTCCATCGATTATGCAAAGTTGACGAATGCTACAGTAACTGGCACCTTGTGTAGTTAATAAGTACATTACCTTATAGCCAAACGCGTATTAGTTTGTCCAATATCACTGCTAATTACTAAGAAATGTCTAATTGAAATCCGTAAATTTGGTAATCTGGCGCCAACGCTAAATTTATTGCCAACAAAATAAGCATTGATTTCGGTTCGGTGACCTCACATGTTGCTACAGGATGTTGAGCATCGAATTGTTTGTCCTGGGTAAATTGTTTGCCTAGTGTTATTATTTGCCTAGTTGCCACATATTATATGTTGCTTGTAATCTCAAGATCTTCGTATATTCATTTATTCCCGAATCCCAAGAGTAAAACCATAACGTACGGAATGCGCACTCAGACCACAAGGATCGAAATCACTGACGGCCGAGCATACGTGCGAAAATGTCCGGTGCACTATAATCTGTATGACACCGCCTCGCCGGTTACGGCCGGTCATAGCCGGCATAGCGGGTTGAAACTGTCAACAACGGATTTATTTGACCGCGGATTTCAATTGGATATTTCTTAGTAACCAGCAGTGATATTGGACAAACTAATACGCGTTTGGCTATAAGGTAATGTACTTATTAACTACGCAAGGTGCCAGTTATTGTAGCATTCGTTAAAATTGCATAATCAATGGTCATCTTATGCCTTTAACGTATGGGTCGAGATGCAACAAATCACTACACTTTTATAACTATGAGCAGGACGCTAAGTAAGCTTGACTGACAAATACATAAATGTATGGTAGTTTTTCTTCTTACCATTCTGTTGAGAATCTGCATCCTTTTCTTCTTCTGTTACAGTGTCCTTGACGACTTCACCTATGTCTGCATTATTTGGGTCTGCTCCACCACTCTTGTTCTTAACAAAAAAACAGAAGTCTTTAATTATTCTGTGCCAACCTGACTTATGTACTGTCCATTCTCTCACAAGGAAAATGTAGCCGTTTTCACTACGCAGCAGCAAGGGAATTCAATATGAAAAATACACTTGGCATTCGAACAGATTTGGACTTCCCTACAGAAAAATGTTTAGTTTTGTAAGATCCAGAACAAATCCATTAGAACCTATTACTCGTATATACAGTTATTAGTAAAAAGACACGAGCAGCTCTGTTGATAACAAAAATCTCACAACAAAGTTGATCAATTATGAGAGCATGCGTCAAATATCATTTGATTAAAAACCATGTATTACCTCCAGGGGAAAGCAGACAGACTCCGGTTCAGTCAACTCGTGTGAGCTACCAGAAGGATCTGAAAGATAAAGTGAGAACTGTAATGTAATGCTTCATATATATGCAACCTGTTATTATTCTGACAACTACACATATAACTAGAGACAGCGGTCTTAAGAATATTCAAAATAAAACTACTTTCATGGACAAGAAAAAAACATGGTGTGCTTTTTTAGGCCATAGTTTTTTAGGTTATTCGACGACTGTTTGGATGGTTGATAACTGAATGCTTCAAACACTAACCTCGAAATGTATCTAAATATGAAGTATCACTAGTCGATCACTCTAGTTTTGAGCAACGTTATCATCAGGCCGGCTTCGATGATGTACGCTTGCTCAGTATATGATACACATGTCTTTGTGGGACATCCAGAACAGTGTCCCACCAGGACAATGCAACTAATCTATATACAGTAGACTCTGTATAATTTTAGTGTCAGGACACGCCCAACTGTGAGTGAGCTTTCTCCCCTATTTGACACATTCGCTACACCATCCCTTGATACATTCAAATATGATTAGAATGAACGAAGGTGGATTTCCTTTAATATCCTGTTAACACTTGCCATCAGACAGCCTTTGTTGATGTATGATTGCTCAGTATATATGATGCACATGTCTTTGTGGGACATCCAGAACAGTTTCCCACAAGGACAATGCAACTAATCTATATTTACAGTAGACTCTGTATAATTTTAGTGTCAGGACACGCCCAGCTGTGAGTGAGCTTTCTACCTTATTTGGCACATCCGCTACACCATCCCTTGACACACAAATATGATTAGAATTAACGAAGGTGGAATTTTTTGTCCTGTAAACACTTGCCACCAGGTAGCCTTTGTTGATGTATGCTTGCTCAGTATATGATACACATGTCTTTGTGGGACAGCCAGAACAGTACGTGTCCCACAAGGACAATGCAACTAATCTATATATACAGTAGACTGTAATTTGAGTGTCCCGACACGCCCAACTGTGAGGGTTAACTTTTCTAACATCCCACAGTTTTCAGTTAAGTGTTTATCACTGACTCCACATGCGTATGGCACTACCGCCTCCCCGGCGGCGGCGGCTTGCCACGCCTTCACGTGCCGCGTGAGGAAGCCAAGCTTAGCTAAGCCCTGATCGCGCGATTCCGCAGCCGCCCGACCGGCCGCTTGGCGGGGATTGCATCGCCGTGCGCCGGCTCGATCGTCGCGCTTTTCCGCGGCCGCCCGACCGGCCGCTTGGCGGGGATTGAGTGAGCCTGCGCGGTTGCCGGCGCCTCCCGGTGGCGCATCTCGGTGTGCGCGGCGAGCTCGACGCTCGAGGCCACCGCGAGGCCACAGGCTACGCATTTGATGTGCGTGCACGACACGTGGGCGTCAAGCCCGGCGAGGTGATGGAACGTAGCCCCGCACACCGCACACGCGTACGCCCTCGCGCCGCCATCGTCGCCGATCGACCGCGTGCGCGGCGCCTCCTTCCAGCCGACCGTAGTCGTTGTCGCCCTCTTCTTCGGCGGTGGCGTTGTCGACGTGGCTTTGACCTTTGGCGACCCTCGCGACTGTCAGCCAGGGAGTGGTGAGAGTCGTCCCTGCCTCACCGTCGCGGCGAGGCAGCACGGCGACGTCCACGTTCGGGTCGGCGCCGTGCGCGTCATCCAGGTGGCGCTGGACGCTCCTGCTGCTGTGTAATTTGGGTGATGTCAGATTTCCCAGTTCGGTGTGATACGTCGGGAGATGCCCGACTGTATGTAGACACGTGATCGTAGGTTAGATATTGTTATTCTTCTTGCGTTGTGTTATTAACTGTTCTGCGTGTTTCTTGTTTGCGGTGAAGCTTGAAGGAGATGTCAGGTAATGCTCTGTGTTTGATGCGGCGTCCTGGCAGAGGTAACATCAATGATCAAACACAACTCGATGAATGAAGTTTTCCACGCATAGTGATTTCATTGCCAGCCACAGTACAATCGTGGGCAAGAGTCCAGATAAGGGTGTTACCAATACATATATTTCTTCCCGTCCGTCCGTCCGTCCGTCCATCTGTCAGTCTTTGAGTCCGTCAGTCAGTCTTTTAGTCTGTCTGTCATTTCTTTCAACCTCGTCGATATGCGTGCGTACACAGCGAGAGAACGACACAACCAACGACCAACCCTTTCCTCTTCCGAGGTGTGTCGTATATATACAACTGCTAGGTGACGTCATCTTATTTCCTGCATGTGACCATTCAGTCGGCACGTGCTTAGGCTGTCACCAAAGTGTCGGGTTAACCGTATAATATTGAAATGGAATTTTACCAATCACGTTCAACTCGCGTGTAGATTTCACATGCGTACTTCCTGTATTCTAAGAGCTTCCACCCCGGTGTTCTTCCCAACAAACATCCGAAGCGTTATCCGGGGTGTTGGCTCATTATACTTTACCAATGGTTATTTTCTGTAATTCTGTAATTACCTACTCTACATATCGACGGAGCTCTGTTACACCACTCCTACGGCAAATTACTTTCGTGCCTTGATGGCACAAAGTGTAGTTCTAAAACACAGCAAACATATAAACATACAACATTTAACATGAACGATTAACGAACATTTCACCATAACTAAGTAACGCACATCAAAAAAAAAAATTTCGTATGACATACTCGCCTAACATGAACCGACTGCCTGTAACAGTAATAAAAAAACAATCGATCCCTATTAGGGTGTATGAAACTCCTTTTAGTCGCCTCGTATGACTTGCAGGAAATGCAGTAGACGTATTCTGATCGCCGGGTCTACACAGCAATTGTGTCGAAATGTCAGTGACCGTTCAAAGAAAACGTGCAGACATCCAACTCATTTATCTATTATCTCATTTATCTATCTATCGCTATGTATCATCTATCATGTATCGGGAAACGGTAGCGGAGCGCCACAAAACAATCATGCCTCGCGCCGGAGCAGGCCTTCCAGGAACATAACGGAAAATCGCGCCGCACCCAAGAGGGAGAGGAAGGATGCTCGGATGCGCGGCGATTTCACGCGATGGAGGCCCGCCGAGTGCGTCGCATTCTACAACATCCTAATGAGAAAGGTGATGCACGTGCTGAAGATGGTGGAGGTTGTGCGTAATACTACGACCCTAACCGCCATTTTCGTTCCCCAGCCCAAGCTGCAGAGCTGGAAAGGCTACGTGACATCGGTGGAGATGTAGCAAGATTTTACGGCCGGATGCCCTTCCTGACGCCAACTCCGATTAGTCGCTTTCTACGACATGTAGGAGATACAGTAGGAGTATTCGCTCGGCCGGGCCTATACGGCTAACAGTGAAATACCAATTAAAAAAAAAAACCCACTGCAAACCAAATGAAGCAGGGTACTATCGATATAACCATACAAATAAAACATACGAAAGTATAAGTACAATGCAGAGAATGAAATCCATACGAGTACTAAAGCAAAACAATACAAGCAAAACAATACAAAACAATGCAATCTGTAATAGCACTAACTCAGTACAAAACGATGTGCTGACACAATGTGCGTGGTGCATACGCAATAACTAAAAACCCATGCCCGTTTTCTCTAAACGTTCAAAAATGAATGTAATTCAATGGCTTCTCTTTGTGCCTCGCGCGAAGGAAGCGGAGGGCCCTTGCGCGAAGGAAGCGGAGGGGGAATAGATAGCTGCAGTGGCCACACGTGTACGGCGCTACCGCCTCCCCGGCGGCGGCGGCGGCGGCGGCTTGCCACGCCTTCACGTGCCGCGTGAAGAAGGCAAGCTTAGCTAAGCCATGATCGCACGATTGCGCGGCCGCCCGACCGGCTGCTTGGCGGGGATTGCATCGCCGTGCGCTGATTCGAACGTCGTGGGTTTCCGCGCGCGCCCGACCGGCCGCTTGGCGGGGATTGAGTGAGCCTGCGCGGTTGCCGGCGCCTCCCGGTGGCGCATCTCGGTGTGCGCGGCGAGCTCGACGCTCGAGGCCACCGCGAGGCCGCAGGCTACGCATTTGATGTGCGTGCACGACACGTGGGCGTCGAGTCGAGCCCGGCGAGGTGATGGAATGCAGCCCCGCACACCGCACACGCGTACGCCCCCGCGCCGCCATCGTCGCCGATCAACCGCGTGCGCGGCGCCTCCTGCCTGCCCTCCTTGATCGCCGCGCTTTTCCGCGGCTTCCGCGGCCGCCCGACCGGCCGCTTGGCGGGGATTGCGTCTCCGTGCGCCGGCTTGATCGCCGCGCTTTTCCGCGGCTTCCGCGGCCGCCCGACCGGCCGCTTGGCGGGGATTGCGTCTCCGTGCGCCAGCTTGATCGCCGCGCTTTTCCGCGGCCGCCCGACCGGCCGCTTGGCGGGGATTGAGTGAGCCTGCGTGGTTGCCGGCGCCTCCCGGTGGCGCATCTCGGTGTGCGCGGCGAGCTCGACGCTCGAGGCCACCGCGAGGCCGCAGGTTACGCATTTGATGTGCGTGCACGACACGTGGGCGTCGAGCCCGGCGAGGTGATGGAATGCAGCCCCGCACACCGCACACGCGTACGCCCCCGCGCCGCCATCGTCGCCGATCAACCGCGTGCGCGGCGCCTCCTGCCTGCCGACCGTAGTTGTTGCCGCCCTCTTCTTTGGCGGTGGCGGTGGCGACGCGGCTTTGATATTCGGCGACCCT
>NW_014578038.1:112099-116121 GCF_000485595.1 Priapulus caudatus | reverse complement strand
GTAAGTCAACTCCACCCTAGCTGCGTCTTAATGTACACGTGTAATCAACTCACCTAGCTGCGTCTTAATGTACACGTGTAATCAACCCACCTAGCTGCGTCTTAATGTACACGTGTAATCAACACACCTAGCTGCGTCTTGATGTACACGTGTAATCAACCCACCTAGCTGCGTCTTAATGTACACGTGTAATCAACTCACCTAGCTGCGGCTTAATGTACACGTGTAATCAACCCACCTCGCTGCGTCTTAATGTACACGTGTAATCAACCTACCTAGCTGCGTCTTAATGTACACGTGTAATCAACCCACCTAGCTGCGTCTTAATGNAAAACATTGAAATTATCAATAAATGGATGCGGCATGTCGCGATTATTTGTACACGATTGTACATACTTAAATATTTTACGCACAATTTCTGGGAACGGCAACGGATCCGCTGGGTTGAGTGATGCGACATGAAGCAGCGCAAGTTTGAGGAGGTAGGAGTCGATCAGTTTCCTAGGCCAAAAGCGAGTGGCTCTATACAGCTGAATAACGTCTATGTTAACGTATGTACGTAAAAATGTAACTTTACTGTCATTAAGCAACTCCTCCTTATTCAATATGTTTTTACATTTATCATCACAATCATGTACCCGAGGATCAAGAAATGCCTTTGCTGTGATTAGAGCCTGGCGATAAACTGGATGGAAACTTTTGATCATTTTGCTTTCCGCTACCGCCGTACAAACGGACCAGCACGTATTATCTGTGTCCACGCCAGGCTTAGGTACCACGTGGTAGTGGTCATCAGGAAAGATTGTTGCGCCAGCTGGCTTGCCCGAAATTCGTACTCCCGGAGTGCAATCTACCGATATAGGTAGAAATTTAAAATGTCTGCCGCCAACAAATTTCATGTTAAATTGCGTGCAAACTTTGTTCCATGCCAAAATATCTGACCTTTGTGTTTTGAATGAATGCTTTCCGTTTTTCATGACATTTGAAACAGCCCAGCACAATAGCTTAACAAATTTTTCCTTTAGATTTACCAAAATATGCTGGTCTGAGTTTTTCTCGCGAATTGTTGCAAAGCCATCTGTATTAGATTTTGTGTTTCCAATAATTAATTTTTCTCGATATCTATCGATTTCGAATAGGAAGTCGTATTCGTCCGGCAGACCAGCTTTTGTGCGGTTGGCCGTGCTGCCTACCAGAATGGGCGTGCAGGAGAAGTCACTGTCTAAGACTTTCATCTCCTTGCAGACTCGCTCCATCAGGTCTCGCACGGCGTCCCGCATTTGATCGCATTCCACCTGATCTTCTAATCTTCCCAAGCCTGGCGTCTCCCATATATCAGACAGTGACGTCACACTACTAAAATTACAGGGTGATATCTTACGTTCTATGTCACAGTAACAATCGTCAGGCAGCTCACTGACAAAGTATTGGTGCGCCAATATAGCGCCGGCGGATTCTCTATAGCCGTCGTTGATGGTGACCTCACGGGCGCGGTCTACGGCCACCTGGTACGCTGTTTGCACGTCCTCTGGATGCCACGACTTTATTTTATCCAATAATTCCGTCACAATGCTTGCGTGACCGCCGTCGGCAGCCCACGCCAACACCGTCCTGCCACCGTTACTGCGACTCTCCACACGCGCTCCTGTTGCTAGTAGCTTCATGACACACGATGTATGACCGCTACTGGCAACATGCATCAACGCCGTCCTGCCATCATTGCCCGCGTGTTCTATGTTAGCTCCCGCACGTAATAACGCTGTGACCGTATCCGTATGACCGTTAACAGCTGCTGCCATTACTGCGGTGGTGCCATCATGTTTCGCGTGTTCTATGTTAGCGCATGCATCTAATAACGCTGTGACCGTATCCGTATTACCTCTAGCAGCTGCTCGCGTAACTGTGGTGTTGCCATTCACGTTCGCGTGTTCTATGTTAGCGCCCGCACATAATAACGCTGTGACCGTATCCGTATGACCGCTTTCAGCTGCTGCTATTACTGCAGTGTAGCCATCATCGTCCGCGTGTTCTATGTTAGCGCCCGCACCTAATAACGCTGTGACCGTATCCGTATTACCTCTACCAGCTGCTCGCATTACTGCGGTGTAGCCATCATCGTTCGCGTGTTCTATGTTAGCTCATGCATCTAATAACGCTGTGACCGTATCCGTATAACCGTTATCAGCTGCTACTATTACTGCGGTGTAGCCCTTCACGTCCGCGTGTTCTATGTTAGCGCCTGCACCTAATAACGCTGTGACCGTATCCGTATGACCACTACCAGCTGCTACTATTACTGCGGTGTAGCCATTCACGTTCGCGTGTTCTATGTTAGCGCCTGCACCTAATAACGCTGTGACCGTATCCGTATGACCGTTAACAGCTGCTGCTATTACTGCGGTGCTGCCATTCACGTCCGCGTGTTCTATGTTAGCGCCTGCACCTAATAACGCTGTGACCGTATCCGTATGACCACTACCAGCTCCTACTATTACTGCGGTGTAGCCATTATGGTGTACGATTTGTCAAATTAGTCAAACACATGTGTTTGTGCGAAATAACCAATATAAAATACACAAACAACATATACTCTCTCAAAACAACATGTATATTTCCACAAAAACATATATACCTGTTTACAAATAAACATTATGAAAATCCGCGGAAACCACTACCCGTTTTCCTGGCGGGACGCACAGATGATATTCGCCCAGCACAACATCGTTTTCTCAAAGTTGCTTTTCTCAAAATTGGTTTTCCACGACCGCTGTGATTTACGCCCTTAGACTGGTCCCCGCCGCCAGCGCCTCTCACAAGCTCGCTGCTAGATACATCTGACGGTTGCTGTGGCGCCACGAGAACAGTGGGGCCGCGAACCCGTCTATAGACCTTGTACGCGTGACGTCATAGCATTCTGCTCAGCTGGCTTAGACTGGTACCCGGTCGGCACCGTCACTCCGTCCAGAGACAGGTACACGTCCAGAGCCAGTCTACAGCTTGATCACCATAGGATTGCTGCAAGAATGCTCTCCCCTTCATGCAAAGAAACTAGATTCTGTGGCTAAACAGCAAGAGAACTAAACAGAACATGTAGAGAAGATTGATTGTGTGGGTGCTGATCCTTATGCCATATGTAGGTCAGCGTTTAAATCTGTCCTGGATTGTGAGAGTAAAGAGTTTCCAGAGTACCCATGATAAATACAACCGGTGGTCTGTCAAAGGTGAGTTTCTTTGGATGTACATATGTAAGACCATTGATTGAAATCGCTGTCACTGATAACTTACTTTACTTAGTACCTCCCAGACTGTTGAGTGCATTGGGCAGCAAGCCATGTAAGTCGGTGTAACAGTACAGAACAGAGCACTTTTCCTTGGGGTGAGAGCAGCGTGATACCAGTATAACTATGTTGTACTTAATTGTCAAACATCACTCACCAGTAATAATACTAGTACGTAGTACGTAGTAGTGTGACAGTAGGCTAACTTGCACATAAACGTAGACTCTGGCTATGAGACCATATTGATCTAATAACAAAAGTGGTTCTCCTGTAATTCTACTACTTATAATAATTTACTGTAGTAGCTAGCATATAGGCATGCCCCATAGTGAGTAATCATTTCCATTTTAATTATTGTTGTTTCATCATTACCAGCTATTGTTTGTACTGGTATATTAATGTAGCAGCAATATTTTCTCTATCTTCCCCAGTTGTTAAGATGAAGAAGGACACTTCCTGCTCCTCCCTACCCAATACATGGTTGGCACCGTCAAATTCTCGAGCTGCCAATGTAGTACCATCACCAGCCTCAGAAATGGACTTCGAGCTAGACCTCCAACGCAAGGTAAAGATGCCAGGTGTGCCTTATGTACAAATTATATGTAGGGGTATCAAAACCATACCCATGATTATCACAAAAATAATTTTAGGAGGGAATGAGAAAATGCCATCAAAAGGCTATTGGTGACATTGTGGCATGTGCTAATATGTTTTCAGGTGGTTGGGAGTGAAACACGAGCTGTA
>NW_014578038.1:101006-111673 GCF_000485595.1 Priapulus caudatus | reverse complement strand
TGTGTGTGTGTGTGTGTGTGTATGCGCGCGCCGTGTGTGTGAGTGTGTGTGTGTGGGGGGGGGAGGTGCATCGGGAGAGGTAGGTAGCTAGCTCTCTGTCTTTCTGTCTGTCGTATGTATGTATGTATATGGTGTACGATTTGTCAAATTAGTCAAACACATGTGTTTGTGCGAAATAACCAATATAAAATGCACAAACAACATATACTCTCTCAAAACAACATGTATATTCCACAAAAACATATATATACCTGTTTGCAAATAAACATTATGAAAATCCGCGGAAACCACTACCTGTTTTCCTCGCGGAACGCACAGATGATATATTCGCGCCGCGACATGCTTTTCTCAAAGTTGCTTTTCTGAAAGTTGCTTTTCCACGGCCGCTGTGATTTACGACCTTAGACTGGTCCCCGCCGCCAGCGCCTCTCACAAGCTCTCTGCTAGATACACCTGACGGTTGCTGTGCGCACGAGAACAGTGGGGCCGCGAACCCGTCTATAGACCTTCTCCACGTGACGTCATAGCATTATGCTCAGCTGGCTTAGACTGGTACCCGGTCGGCACCGTCACTCCGTCCAGAGACAGGTACACGTCCAGAGCCAGTCTACAGCTTGATCACCATAGGATTGCTGCAAGAATGCTTTCCCCTTCTCTACTTCTATGCAAACAAACTATAGATTCTGTGGCTAAACAGCAAGAGAACTAAACAGAACATGTAGAGAAGATTGATTGTGTGGGTGCTGATCCTTATGCCATATGTAGGTCAGCGTTTAAATCTGTCCTGGATTGTGAGAGTAAAGAGTTTACCGGTGGTCTGTCAAAGGTGAGTTTCTTTGGATGTACATATGTAAGACCATTGAAATCGCTGTCACTGATAACTTACTTTACTTAGTACCTCCCAGACTGTTGAGTGCATTGGGCAGCAAGCCATGTAAGTCGGTGTAACAGTACAGAACAGAGCACTTTTCCTTGGGGTGAGAGCAGCGTGATACCAGTATAACTATGTTCAATGTTGTACTTAATTTGTCAAACATCACTCACCAGTAATAATACTAGTACGTAGTAGTGTGACAGTAGGCTATTAAACTTGCACATAAACGTAGACTCTGGCTATGAGACCATATTGATCTAATAACAAAAGTGGTTCTCCTGTAATTCTACTACTTATAATAATTTACTGTAGTAGCATATATATCATTTTAATTTTAATTATTGTTGTTTCATCATTACCAGCTATATTACAATGATTCTGCTGTAGTTTATTCCCTTGATGCATTTTATTCTCCTAGGTGCTGCATTCCCAAAGGCTTTTGGAGACCCACACACGCACGCACGCACGCACTTACACACACACACACCCACACACACACACACACACAATGGCCATTCCGCTGCGCTCGTACTACGTTCGAAGGAATCATCGTGGGAAGTCCGTATCAATATTTAGAAAGCGGACCCGCGGCATGACACGCAACACGTACGCAGCGGCCTGCGAACTCTCTCCCAACCCTTATTGCTGATACGCCTGTCTGGTGCGTACACACGAGCGCACATGCTCAAACACACCGTTGGCCATTGTCACGATACGGGGTGTATGAAGCGTGCGCCTACGTTAAGTGGATAATTAGCGATAAAGGTGGGTGCGTACGGAGTACTCAGCGCTCTAAAATTTCGCAGTTCTCTTATCTTGAAGAGAGCGTCGCGTAAGCTGGTGGTGTTAGCTGTACGACACGAGCATGTTACACGTAGTTTCCATCGAGCTTTGTTCTCCGTTTGATTTCGAGGTTGATTTGAACTTTTTTTTTAATCGAAAGTTAAAAGAAAGGTCTCACTCTTTTACAAAGAAAGAAAGATCGTGTTACTTGCCCCGTAGAAATACTTATGAGATGGAATGCTCGTCCGTAAGAAGAGAGATGCTGTGTTCTTGTTTACTTAGACACAAGAAGAAATCCTCCTGCCCTTGCAACGTTTGTTTGACAGCCTGCCTTGGAAAATCACATCGGTTTGAAGTTATATGAAACAATAATCTACAATAATGCCTCCCCGGGTATACACGTAAACTAGCGCGTACGTATGCGCGCGCGCGCGTACGTCTGTGTGCGTGCATGTGTTTACATTTATCTGCGCGCGGAGCTCCCAGCTGTCACCTTAGTCACATCCACGAGAATCCACGCCCTGGAAGCCGCGTATTCATGTATCAGTTTCTGAGCTAGGATCTTTCTGTTCTCTTCCTCGGCGATTCACACCCCGTTTTCCTTAACGCGTGCGTAGCGCAGCGTGCGTGCGCGTGCGTCGTCAGCCGTAGGCCTACAGATGCGCGACACTGAGCTTACCCACGGTCACTGTCACCACGCACGCGTCACAGCGTAGCGTAGACCACAATGTCATCGAGGACGTGTATAGAGAGAGAGCTCTCACCTGTACTGCTCTAGCTACTAGCTATATAGTTCGCGCATTTTTAATTAGACTTCGCATCGCTCGTGCCAGCTTAGCTTGCTATAGCGTGTTTATCTTACCGCCGCGTTTTGTATTTCGCAGGCACATCATGTATATATATATAACCTTGTTTGGCGGTTCCCTTGACGATTAACATTGCTTTTGTTCTGACACCCGAGCGAGATCGCGTGAGTCATGTCACATGTGTTCTGGAGCCATATGATGAGATTCTTCGTGCATGGGGGCAGGGTGAGGGTGATGAGTGTTTTTACTCGGGCGTCGGCGACCCTCGCGTGCGCGGCTGATTGTAGTGGCCCTGTCAGCAGTCGTCTCTTGTCTGGTGGGAAATGAAGAAGACTGCGCCGAGCGCGCGATCTTGATCCGGTGATTCAGTATTATGTCAGCCGTGTGTGCGTAGCCGCGGGGCGAGCTCTGCATGCATGCGTGTTAGCTCATGAAAACGAAACGGACAGAGACCCTGGCGTTATGCGTGTGCGGCGTGCGCGAGCCGCAAGATTTCGGGGCAGATGACCTAACGGGCGACGCTAAAATGTAAATCGCGTAAAAGATTTCGTTGTTTTCTGATATTGAGACGAAGCGAGGTCTTGGTAGCTGTTTGTAGTTCGTTTTATGGCCTGTTGACATAGCAACCCGATCGGCACGCACAAACGCGGGTGAGACGGTGTCGTCTGCTACAGACGCCGCCCGTCTGTTTGGTCGAAAGTGAAACAAGTTTCACAAGTGGCGCCCTAGTGGAAATCCACCGGTGTCGTCGTTCAACATGTTTAATAGTCTGCGGTAGACCCATGAGCTTTCTTTCCGGGGTGAAGGAGATCTTTAGAAACGCGTATTTACACCCTATTTTAACCCCGTATTTACGCCGATCATTATTATATTATGTGCGGTCATGATAGGCCCGATGCGGTATCGTTGGTCCAGTGCATGCGTGCATGCTGCACCTACGTAAGCGATAATCTTTTCCTCCTCTCAGCTAAGATACCTCGCCCCGGTGAATGACACTTGTTCGTACATCCTTCCTACGCGTAGCTACATCTGTCTAATTGATGTCTTGCATGATACTTGCTCTCGGGAACAGATTCTCTCTCTCTCTCTCTCTCTCTCTCTCTCTCTTGTCTGATTGTACCGCTGTGTCACTGTCCCAACTAATCCGAGTGTATAGTTCACACCCTACGTCTATCCGCGCCCGAAATAACCACCGTTTCAAATTTGTCCCCGGCCACGTATATCCATCGATTAATGCTGCCCGACAGTTCCTCTGAATGGGGAGTGCGCTGTGCCACCCCGGTCCCTCTGTCTTGCAGACGACAACGATCACGCAAATCCCTGCCCCTCGCGCGATCCCTAGGGGTCGCCAACTGTCAACCGAACAAAGATGGAAAGGGAATCTAATAGAGTGGTCTCGCGTGACGTCACAGCCTTTGCGGTACGCCATCTGGTATTACATACATAAGCGTGCACAAGCGTACCGACTAGCTGTTTCAGTGTTTGGAACATCTTCAGTCGTCTTGTTCATGCACAATTGATAAAACATGGTGAACTTTTGTGCTATGGTCGCATGTGGTAATCGAGGGGGAAGAGACAACAAGTCTTTCTTTTGATTACCAGCGGTGGAACAAGCATAGGAGCTGTCCAAGAAACGACGAGAGGTGTGGCTGGCTTGCATATCTCGAGACCACATAAAGCCATCTAACTTGCAGTACACCCGGGTTTGTTCCGATCACTTTATAAGCGGTCAGTTGTATTCAAAATGCTTATCTGTAATATATGGAGGTGGTAGGAAAATGGTGTGGGAGGCAGTGTGCAAGGGTGTGGGAGGAGGGAGGCACGGAGGAGGGAGATGGGCGGCAGAGGAGGGGATGGAAGTGAGAGGGAAGGACCCCATGTACCGCTCTAATATTGTGCAAATGTAGTTCATGTTCCAATACAACAACAGTAGGCTAAATAAACTTTGCATAATGCAATGTGCACTAGTGGTATGGTTTACGTTCTAATGCAATACAATGTCAATTCAGTGTTCTAATTCAATGTCATTAATGATTAGGGTTATGTTAGGATAGGGTTAGATCCACAATAACATAACTACATATAACGACATTAATTAGGTCTCGCCATTAATGACATTAAAGTTTGGAACACTCTTAATGGAGCGTTAGCCTAACATTACGGTAAAGCAACTTGGCATTATGCATAATTTATTGCATAGTGTTTCAAGAATATTTATGTTTGTTGCTAATTGTTTCAGGCAAGCCCTGATCTCTCCAAGATGCTGACAACCCAGACTGGGCACCATCACTAATGCTTGGCTATGACAAGATCAGTGTACCTTCGCCTATTATAGTGACAGTCGTAAGTACCAGCGACGGGTCAAGAGAGTGCAGCAGGAAAAAATATGGATGCTGCCTCATCATTGCTCCAACTCGGTGAAGCTGCAAACTTCATCGGCCGTCTCCACGACACATGTTTCCTGTAACGACGTGTTCCCTGTGACGCCGTGTTACCAGTGACGTGTTCCTGCGACGCCGTGTTACCGGTTCCGACGTATTACCCATGCCGACGTATTACCGGTTAAGCCGTGACACATTCGAAGCCATGTTACATGTGAAGCCGTGTTACATGTGACGATGTGGTACCTGTGATGCCGCGTCACCTGTGACGACGTGACGACATATTACCAGTGAAACTATGTTACATGTGAAGCCATGTTCCTGTGACAACATGTTCCTGCGACGCCGTGTTACCGGTGCCGACGTATTACCGGTGAAGACGTGTTACATGTGAAGCCGTGTTACCTGTGACGACGTGTTACCTCCGACACCGTGTTACATGTGACGTGTTCTTGCGACGCCGTGTTACCGGCACCGACGTATTACCCATGCGGACGTATTACCGGTTAAGCCGTGTTACATGTGAAGCTATGTCTATTGGTGAGAAGTCCGGCCATCATGGCACCGTACAAGAGAAATCATGGAGGTGCCTACTGTTCTTTATTTAATTGTAACACTCGATGGTCAGGAACAAACAATGTTTACTTTTATCGGTTTTCAAAGGACCCTGAAAGGTATGATAATAAATACACAGTTCAACAAAACCATTTGAGAGGTAGTACATGTTCTATGTCTATGGCATGTAAAGTACAGTACCAACACACAGTCACATTGTAGCGATGTTATGCATATCACCACTCGATCTTGATTGACCACTGGTTTGACCACTTGATTGACCACTTGATTGACCACTTGATTGACCACTTGATTGACCACTTGATTGACCACTGGGTCTTGCCCACTGCCCACTTGAGATCTCCCCCTGTATACTCGGTGTAGAACATGTGATCAAAATTTGTTTGATAAAAAAGTTTTTTTTAACTGACAGTGGGCGTACATATACTGTTGCTCAATATGTTGACTTTAACCGCGTATATTATCCATTTATCGACAGTGTCTCGTCGTCGATCTCCACCGGACATGCTAGGCGGCTGAGGGTCAACCACGGCGGCTGATGACTCGTGCTGCGGACGGAGCATTCCCAAGTCCCGAGGTGTTTAGCAACCAAGCCTACACCAACCCAAACTCCAGCGACAAGTTTCTCCGGACACCGTGCGTCGTTGGGAATGCCGCGAGAACTGTTAGTGTTACACTTTCATAGTCCATCCCCCGTGCGTGCGCATAGAGGCACGCATCCGCGTGACCCGCACACTCTCGTCCGTCCTCCTCTTTCAACCAAGAACCTTCCATTTATACGTTTCTAGCTAACAAAGAAGTTAATCGCGCGCACACATGCACAACAACTGACTCTCAACCGTTTCTCGTCTCCATCATCCATACAACATCAAACGCGCTGCCGCCGACTAACCCATTATGCAACCACCGTCGCGACATTTCTACTATTTCCAACTACAACACCCATTTCCAACTACAACACCCAACTACTATTTCTAACATCTGCAAACGACACTTTACAACACTATACATCGAATATTAAGAGAGTAGGTCGAGCGGTTGAGATTTGTGCCGCAATTCCGTATTTACTCCTATGCATACCGGAACGTACCCTGGTAACTATCTGATATGGTTAGGGTTACGGTTAGGGTTAGGGTTACGGGTAGGGGTAGGGTTAGGGAGTAGGCGTAGGCGACTCCCTAGACTCGTTAGTGGAGTAGGCGAGGTACGGTCCGACATATTAGAAGTTACCAGGGTATACGTTCCGGTATAGCGGACCGTACAGGCCTACGTTCGGGCAGTACACAGGGAGACATAGACCCGACAAGCCCAACTGAGGATAGCATATTGTATGTAAGAATAAGCAAGTGCGTAATATACTGTTAATATAGACCGATTGTCAACATAATATCTTAGTTTAGAGATTATGCCCGCTGTTTTAGATAGTTTGCTTGATACGCTATTGATATGCGGATTCCAGTTAAGTTTGTTGTCAATAAGGATACCTAAGTATTTGATTGAAGTGGCTTGTTCTAGGGTATGGCATCTGATTTCGATTTTAAAATTATTAACGCTATGTTTCTTATTAGAAATTATCATGTATTTTTCATGTATCAAGATCTCAAAATATGTTATAATCAGAGTTATTATATAACACTTATAATAGTTACATGATGTCTATGGTTATAAAATTGACACTCTGCCTGCAGTGACACTATCGTGCATATATTTCAATAGTATCATAGTCATATGGTCATCCTAGCATTTTTGTCTCCGTGAAAAAGACTGTCTTCTGTACATGGATTTGTATCTGAATTGCCTGCAATAAAGATTTAATAATAATAATAATAATAAAACCAGAAAAAGCAACCAGTTTGCTTCCTTTTATAAATTAGAATGTGTAGGTAGGATGTATGAATTTAAGGTGTAATGTGTAGTTTAATATATGGCGCGTCACTCGTTGTAGCAAAACAACACTTGATTGATAATAAATGTTGATTGTAAAAATGTTCATATAGCAATCCTACTGCATCATTCTCAGTAGAGCAATATATATATTACCTTGATGTGATCGATTCATTGAATTCTTCGATGTGATATAATTGTTAAATTGCTCAGTGTGGATCTATTCGTCGATCGATCTTTTCGATGATGATGCGTTGAATTTCTGGACGTGCCCAGGATCCCTATATATGTCATCGTTTTTACACTTGTTCGTATCATCCTTCCTCACGCGTTAGCTATCATCTGTCTAATTGATGTCTTGTAATGATACTTGCTCTCGGAACAGATTTCTCTCTCTCTCTCTCTCCATCTCCTCTCTCTCTTGTCTGATTGTACCGCTGTGCACGTGTCCCAACTAATCCGAGTGTAAGTTCACACCCACGTCTTATCCGCTGCCGAAATAACCACCGTTTCAAATTTGTCCCCGGCCAGCGTATATCATCGATTATGCTGCCGACAGTTCCTCTGAATGGGGAGTGGCGCTGTGGCCGACCGCACGGTCCATGCTGTCTTGGCAGACGACAACGATCCACGCAAATCCCTGCCCCTCGCCGCGATCCCTAGGGTCGCCAACTGTCAACCGAACAAAGATGGAAAAGGGCAATCTAAATAAGTGTCTTCGCGTGACGTCACAGCCTTTGGCGGTACGCCATCTTGGTATTACATTACATAAGCTGCACAAGCTACCGACTAGCTGTTTCAGTGTTTGGACATCTCATCGTTCTTGTCATGCACAATTGATAAAACATGGGTGAACTTTTGTTGCTATGGTCGGGAATGTGGTAATCGAGGGGGAAGAGACACAAGTCTTTCTTTTGATTACCAGGCGGGTGAACGAAGGCATAGGCGCTGTCCAACGAAACGACGAGAGGTGTGGCTGGCTTGCATACTCGAGACCCAACAAAAGATCTAACTTGCAGTACACCCGGTTTGTTCCGATCACTTTATAAGGCGATCAGTTGTATTCCAAAATGCATATCTGTAATATATGGAGGTTGGTAGGAACAATGGTGTGGAGGCAGTGTGCAAGGGTGTGGGGAGGAGAGGGCACGGAGAGGAGATGGGCGGCAGAGGAGGGGATGGAGGTGAGAAGGGAAGGACCGCGCATGTACCGCGCTCCTAATATGTGCAAATGATGTTTCATGTTCCAATACCAACAACAGTAGCTTACATAAACTGTTGCATAATGCAATGTGCACTAGTGGTATGTTTACGTTCTAATTCAATACAATTCCAATTCAGTGTCTAAATTCCAATGTCATTAATTGATTTAGGGTTATGTTATGAATAGGGTGTCAGATTCCACCAATAACATAACTACATATAACCGACATTAATTAGGTCTCGCCATTAAATGACATTAAATTTGGAACATCTCTTAATGGAGCGTTAGCGCTAACATTACCGTAAAGCAACTTGGGCATTAAGGCATAATTTATTGGGCATAGTGTTTCAAGAATATTTTGTTTGTTGCTAATTGTTTCAGGCAAGCCGCTGATCTCTCCCAAGATGCTGACAAGGATCCAGACTGGGCACCATCACTATGCTTGCTATGACAAGATCATGTACCTTCGCCTAATTATAGGTGAACGTCGTAAGTTAACCCACGACGGGTCAATAGAGAGGCAGCAGGAAAAATATGGGATGCGTCATCATTGCTCCAACTCGGTGAAGCCTGCCAAACTTCATCGCCGTTCACGACACATGTTTCCTGTAACGACGTGTTCCCCTGTGACCCGTGTTACCAGTGACGTGTTCCTGCCGACGCCGTGTTATCCGGTCCGACGTATTACCATGCCGAACTATTAACGCGATTAAGCCGTGAACAGTCGAAGCCATGTTTACATGGGTGAAGCCGTGTTAATTGACGATGTGGTACCTGATGCCGCGTCACCTGTGACGAACGTGACGACATATACCAGTGAAACTAGTTTACATGTGAAGCATGTTCCTGTGACAACATGTTCCTGCGACGTCGTGTTACCGGTGCCGACGTATTACCGGTGAAGACGTTTACATGTGAAGCCGTGTTACCTGTGACGACGTGTTACCTCCGACACCGGTGTTACTGTGACGTGTCTTGCGACGCCGTGTTACGCGGCACCGACGTATTACCCATGCGGACGTATTACCGGTTAAGCCGTGTTACATGTGAAGCTAGTGTCTATTGGTGAGAATCCGGCCATCATGGCACCGCGTACAGAGAAATCATGGAGGTGCCTACTGTTCTTTATTTAATTGTAACACTCGATGGTCAGGACAAACAATGTTTACTTTATCGGTTTCAAAAGACCCTGAAAGGTATGATAATAAATACACAGTTCAACAAAACCATTTGAGAGTAGTACATGTTCTATGTCTATGGCATGTAAAGTACTGTACCAACCACACAGTCCCACATTGTAGCGATGTTATGCATATCACCACTCGATCTTGATGACCACTGGTTTGACGCACTTGATTGGACCACGTGATTGACCACTTGATTGACACTTGATTGACCACTGGTCTTGCCCACTGCCACACTTGAGATCTCCCCCTGTATACTCGGTGTAGACATGTGAATAAATTTGTTTGATAAAGTTGTTTAAACTGACAGTGGGCGTACATATACTGTTGCTCATATGTTGACTTTAACCGCGTATATTCATTATCGACAGTGTCTCGTCGTCGATCTCCACGGACATGCTAGGCGGCTGAGGGTCAACCACGCGGCTGATGACTCGTGCTGGGACGGAGCATTCCCAAGTCCCGAGGTGTTTAGCAACCAAGCCTACACCCCAAACTCCAGCGACAAGTTTCTCCGGACACCGTGCGTCGTTGGGAATCGCCGCGAGAACTGTTAGTGTTACACTTTCATAGTCCAGGAGCTAGAAGGGTCCACCGTGCACCCCCCCCACAAACCTCCGAACCAATATTTTCTGAAGCCCCATGACGCCCTGATCACGAAATAAATGTAACATTGCGTAAGTGGGACGAACTTTCCCGTTATGACGTCATCAAGATGGCCGCCATAGTGAAATTTCCCAAAATGTGAAAAAAACATAAATCTTAATTTTTCGATCAATTTAACAAGTGAGGTATCAAACTGACTGCAATAGAAATAACAAACAGATCTATTAACAAAACAAACTACTATGAAAAGATTCATTTCCGTAAAAAATGAATTTATATCGATTTTGAGGTCAAAATTTCATTATGGTCATTTTTGGTCAAATTTCTTCAGAAAGCAAACAACCATAGTCATGATTCAGAAATGTTTTA